>NC_143029.1:81557500-81797500 GCF_057628025.1 Oncorhynchus mykiss
ACCAGGTACACACCCACACCCTGCCTCCCCATACCAGGTACACACCCACACCCTGCCTCCCCATACCAGGTACACAGCCGCACCCTGCCTCCCCATACCAGGTACACACCCACACACCCTGCCTCCCCATACCAGGTACACAGCCACACCCTGCCTCCCCATACCAGGTACACAGCCACACCCTGCCTCCCCATACCAGGTACACTGCCACACCCTGCCTCCCCATACCAGGTACACACCCACACCCTGCCTCCTCATACCAGGTACACACACACACACACACACACACACCCTGCCTCCCCATACCAGGTACACACACACACACCCTGCCTTCTCATACCAGGTACACACACACACACACACACACACACACACACACACACACACACACACACACACACACACACACACACACACACACACACCCTGCCTCCCCATACCAGGTACACACACACACACACACACCCGGCCTCCCCATACCAAGTACACAGCCACACCCTGCCTCCCCATACCAGGTACACAGCCACACCCGGCCTCCCCATACCAAGTACACAGCCACACCCTGCCTCCCCATACCAGGTACACAGCCACACCCTGCCTCCCCATACCAGGTACACAGCCGCACCCTGCCTCCCCATACCAGGTACACAGCCACACACACACACCCTGCCTCCCCATACCAGGTACACACCCACACCCTGCCTCCCCATACCAGGTACACAGCCACACCCTGCCTCCCCATACCAGGTACACACCCACACCCTGCCTCCCCATACCAGGTACACACCCACACCCTGCCTCCCCATACCAGGTACACACCCACACACCCTGCCTCCCCATACCAGGTACACAGCCACACCCTGTCTCCCCATACCAGGTACACAGCCGCACCCTGCCTCCCCATACCAGGTACACACCCACACACCCTGCCTCCCCATACCAGGTACACAGCCACACCCTGCCTCCCCATACCAGGTACACAGCCACACCCTGCCTCCCCATACCAGGTACACACCCACACCCTGCCTCCCCATACCAAGTACACAGCCACACCCTGCCTCCCCATACCAGGTACACACACACACACCCTGCCTCCTCATACCAGGTACACACCCACACCCTGCCTCCCCATACCAGGTACACACCCACACCCTGCCTCCCTATACCAGGTACACACACACCCTGCCTCCCTATACCAGGTACACACACACCCTGCCTCCCTATACCAGGTACACACACACACACCCTGCCTCCCCATACCAGGTACACACACACCCTGCTTCCCCATACCAGGTACACACCCACACACCCTGCCTCCCCATACCAGGTACACACACACCCTACCTCCCCATACCAGGTACACACACACCCTGCTTCCCCATACCAGGTACACACACACCCTACCTCCCCATACCAGGTACACACACACCCTACCTCCCCATACCAGGTACACACACACCCTGCTTCCCCATACCAGGTACACACACACCCTACCTCCCCATACCAGGTACACACCCACACACCCTGCCTCCCCATACCAGGTACACACACACCCTGCCTCCCCATACCAGGTACACACACACCCTGCCTCCCCATACCAGGTACACACACACCCTGCTTCCCCATACCAGGTACACACCCACACACCCTGCCTCCCCATACCAGGTACACACACACCCTGCCTCCCCATACCAGGTACACACACACCCTACCTCCCCATACCAGGTACACACACACACACCCTGCCTCCTCATACCAGGTACACACACACACACACACACACACACCCTGCCTCCCCATACCAGGTACACACACACACACCCTGCCTTCTCATACCAGGTACACACACACACACACACACACACACACACACACACACACACACACACACACCCTGCCTCCCCATACCAGGTACACACACACACACACACACCCGGCCTCCCCATACCAAGTACACAGCCACACCCTGCCTCCCCATACCAGGTACACAGCCACACCCGGCCTCCCCATACCAAGTACACAGCCACACCCTGCCTCCCCATACCAGGTACACAGCCACACCCTGCCTCCCCATACCAGGTACACAGCCGCACCCTGCCTCCCCATACCAGGTACACAGCCACACACACACACACACACACACCCTGCCTCCCCATACCAGGTACACACCCACACCCTGCCTCCCCATACCAGGTACACAGCCACACCCTGCCTCCCCATACCAGGTACACACCCACACCCTGCCTCCCCATACCAGGTACACACCCACACCCTGCCTCCCCATACCAGGTACACACCCACACACCCTGCCTCCCCATACCAGGTACACAGCCACACCCTGTCTCCCCATACCAGGTACACAGCCGCACCCTGCCTCCCCATACCAGGTACACACCCACACACCCTGCCTCCCCATACCAGGTACACAGCCACACCCTGCCTCCCCATACCAGGTACACAGCCACACCCTGCCTCCCCATACCAGGTACACACCCACACCCTGCCTCCCCATACCAGGTACACAGCCACACCCTGCCTCCCCATACCAGGTACACACCCACACACCCTGCCTCCCCATACCAGGTACACACACACCCTGCCTCCCTATACCAGGTACACACACACCCTGCCTCCCTATACCAGGTACACACACACACACCCTGCCTCCCCATACCAGGTACACACACACACACCCTGCCTCCCCATACCAGGTACACACACACACACCCTGCCTCCCAATACCAGGTACACACACATACCCCACCTCTGGGTACCAGGAAAACACACACACACACACACCACACCCTGTCTCCTCGTACACACACACCCTGTCTCCCCATACACACACACCCTGTCTCCCCATACACACACAGCCTGCCTCTGCGTACCAGGAACACTCACCCAAACACTCACAGCTCTGGACACTTTTGAATTGATTTACAGCAGTATGGCAGGATTGAACCTTGTTATTCATTAATCATTAGTGCTAATGTTGTGCTGATGTTGTGTCAATGTTGTGCTGACGTTGTGCTGCTATCCCCTCCTGCTCAGAGCCCCCAGGGAAGTGTGTGTCTGTTCCTGATGAGCCGAGAGCATCTGGCCACTCTAGAACATCCAGCTATGCCAGCCAACAGTCCAAAGTGTCAGGTATCTAAACACCACGTCTGAACCAGATATTACAAAAGGCAACAATCTATTATCAATTAAATAAGATTATGAATAGTATGCTTGCCCTCAGAGTTATCTTTGTGGTTGTGAAATCTGTCTCCATTAAGTGTCTGCCACTGTCGTGTGGAGTGTAACATTGCCTACTCGTTCCCCATAGGCTATAGCTCAGGTCACTCACGTTCCTCCAGCCTATCAGAGCTCACACACAAGAGGAACCCCTCAGCGGGCTCCGCCTCCACAGGCATCGGCAGTATTCCTGAACCCAGCGTGGACCGGGGGGCTGAGAGGGAGGCCCGCTCTACACCTCCTGTCTCTGTCATCTGTTCCTGCTCCCCCGTGCCTGAACACCCCCTCACCCCCGCAAAGAGCTCTGCCTCCTCAGAGAGACTCAGCAGGTAATATCTACACACTTACTCACCTCTGACCTTTCAACCTGAACACCCACCCCCCCCCCCCCCCCCCCCCCCCACCCCACTCTGCCTCCTCAGAGAGACTCAGCAGGTAATATCTACATACTCACTCACCTCTGACCTTTCAACCTGAACCCCCCCCCCTTCTTTCTTTCTCACGTGTGTGTGTGCATGTGTGTGTATATACATGGTGTGTGTGTGTATATACATGGTGTGTGTGTGTATATACATGGTGTGTGTGTGTATATACATGGTGTGTGTGTGTATATACATGGTGTGTGTGTGTATATACATGGTGTGTGTGTGTGTATATACATGGTGTGTGTGTGTGTGTGTGTGTGTATATACATGGTGTGTGTACATACGTTGTGTGTGTGTGTGTGTGTCTCAGGCATCCAGTGAAGCAGAGCTCGGTGGAGTGTCAGCTGAAGAGGGTAGACGCCACACGGGTAGACGCTGACGACATCGTGGAGAAGATCCTCCAGAGCCAGGACTTCAGCCACGGCCTGCTGGACTCCAGCGCTGAGGGTACGCTCACCATGCTAGATGTTAGCTCAATGTTCAGGGCTAGACTTTACCCAGCTCAGACACTTAGACTAGCTCAGAGGGCTAGACTTTACCCAGCTCAGACTCTTAGACTAGCTCAGAGGGCTAGACTTTACCCAGCTCAGACACTTAGACTAGCTCAGAGGACTAGACTTTACCCAGCTCAGACACTTAGACTAGCTCAGAGGACTAGACTTTACCCAGCTCAGACACTTAGACTAGCTCAGAGGACTAGACTTTACCCAGCTCAGACACTTAGACTAGCTCAGAGGGCTAGACTTTACCCAGCTCAGACACTTAGACTAGCTCAGAGCACTAGACTTTACCCAGCTCAGACACTTAGACTAGCTCAGAGGGCTAGACTTTACCCAGCTCAGACACTTTACCCAGCTCAGACACTTAGACTAGCTCAGAGGGTTAGACTTTACCCAGCTCAGACTCTTAGACTAGCTCAGAGGGCTAGACTTTACCCAGCTCAGACACTTAGACTAGCTCAGAGGACTAGACTTTACCCAGCTCAGACACTTAGACTAGCTCAGAGGACTAGACTTTACCCAGCTCAGACACTTAGACTAGCTCAGAGGACTAGACTTTACCCAGCTCAGACACTTAGACTAGCTCAGAGGGCTAGACTTTACCCAGCTCAGACACTTAGACTAGCTCAGAGCACTAGACTTTACCCAGCTCAGACACTTAGACTAGCTCAGAGGGCTAGACTTTACCCAGCTCAGACACTTTACCCAGCTCAGACACTTAGACTAGCTCAGAGGGTTAGACTTTACCCAGCTCAGACACTTAGACTAGCTCAGAGGACTAGACTTTACCCAGCTCAGACACTTAGACTAGCTCAGAGGACTAGACTTTACCCAGCTCAGACACTTAGACTAGCTCAGAGGACTAGACTTTACCCAGCTCAGACACTTAGACTAGCTCAGAGGACTAGACTTTACCCAGCTCAGACACTTAGACTAGCTCAGAGGACTAGACTTTACCCAGCTCAGACACTTAGACTAGCTCAGAGGACTAGACTTTACCCAGCTCAGACACTTAGACTAGCTCAGAGGACTAGGCTTTACCCAGCTCAGACACTTAGACTAGCTCAGAGGGCTAGACTTTACCCAGCTCAGACACTTAGACTAGCTCAGAGGGTTAGACTTTACCCAGCTCAGACACTTAGACTAGCTCAGAGGACTAGAC
Organism: Oncorhynchus mykiss; assembly: GCF_057628025.1. Taxonomy (NCBI): domain Eukaryota; kingdom Metazoa; phylum Chordata; class Actinopteri; order Salmoniformes; family Salmonidae; genus Oncorhynchus; species Oncorhynchus mykiss. The sequence goes on from NC_143029.1 coordinate 81,562,822, forward strand.
TTTACCCAGCTCAGACACTTAGACTAGCTCAGAGGACTAGACTTTACCCAGCTCAGACACTTAGACTAGCTCAGAGCACTAGACTTTACCCAGCTCAGACACTTAGACTAGCTCAGAGCACTAGACTTTACCCAGCTCAGACACTTAGACTAGCTCAGAGCACTAGACTTTACCCAGCTCAGACACTTAGACTAGCTCAGAGCACTAGACTTTACCCAGCTCTCTTTCTTCAGAGACTGCAGCCAAGATTTAGTGGAGTCTATTGTAGAGGAAACTGTTTCCATGGATACTAGCAGGAATATAGGCCATAGTGGAGAGAGAGTTTAGTATGTGAGAGATGACTCCTGGCAGAGCTCTGCATACACCAGTCACATCAGACAGACTCTACTGTCCTGTACACATCACAAGTTATGGTTACTTTCTTCTGCTTTTTTAAATGTATTTTTATTTCACCTTTATTTAACCAGGTAGGCCAGATCACCTTTATTTAACCAGGTAGGCTAGTTGAGAACAAGTTCTCATTTGCAACTGCGACCTGGCCAAGATAAAGCAAAGCAGTGTGACACAGACAACAACACAGAGTTACACATGGAGTAAACAATAAACAAGCCAATAACACAAACAGGTCAATGACACAGTAGAGAAAAGAAAGTCTATATACAGTGTGTGCAAAAGACATGAGGAGGTAGGCAATAAATAGGCCATAGGAGCGAATAATTACAATTTAGCAGATTAACACTGGAGTGATAAATGAGCAGATGATGATGTGCAAGTAGAGATACTGGTGTGCAAAAGAGCAGAAAAGTAAATAAAAACAGTATGGGGATGAGGTAGGTAGATTGGGTGGGCTATTTACAGATGGACTATGTACAGCTGCAGCGATCGGTTAGCTGCTCAGATAGCTGATGTTTAAAGTTGGTGAGGGAAATAAAGTCTCCAACTTCAGCGATTTTTGCAATTCTTTCCAGTCACTGGCAGCAGAAAACTGGAAGGAAAGGCGGGCCAAATGAGGTGTTGGCTTTGGGGATGATCAGTGAGATATACCTGCTGGAACGTGTGCTACGGGTGGGTGTTGTTATCGTGACCAGTGAACTGAGATAAGGCGGAGCATTACCTAGACTTATAGATGACCTGAAGCCAGTGGGTCTGGTGACGAATATGTAGCAAGGGCCAGCCAACTAGGTTATACAGGTCCCCGTGGTGGCTGGTATAAGGTGATTTGGCAAAAACGGATGGCACTGTGATAGACTGCCTCCAGTTTGCTGAGTGTTGGAAGCTATTTTGAAGATGACATCGCCGAAGTCGAGGATCAGTAGGATAGTTAGTTTTACTAGGGTAAGTTTGGCGGCGTGAGTGAAGGAGGCTTTGTTGCGAAATAGAAAGCCGATTCTAGATTTGATTTGGATTGGAGATGTTTAATATGAGTCTGGAAGGGCTCTAATGGACTCTAAAGGTACCTAATGGACTTTTTGATTAGCTATTTCAGTTGACTCGTTTTTTCAAAGCCCCTTAACTCCCTGTCCCTCTCACAGTAAAGCCACTCCACTCCCTGTCTCTCTCACAGTAAAGCCCCTCCACTCCCTGTCTCTCTCACGGTAAATCCCCTCCACTCCCTGTCTCTCTCACAGTAAAGCCTCTCCACTCCCTGCCTCTCTCACAGTAAAGCCTCTCCACTCCCTGTCTCTCTCACGGTAAAGCCCCTCCACTCCCTGTCTCTCTCACGGTAAATCCCCTCCACTCCCTGTCTCTCTCACAGTAAAGCCTCTCCACTCCCTGTCTCTCTCACAGTAAAGCCTCTCCACTCCCTGCCTCTCTCACAGTAAAGCCTCTCCACTCCCTCTCTCTCTCACAGTAAAGCCTCTCCACTCCCTCTCTCTCTCACGGTAAAGCCCCTCCACTCCCTGTCTCTCTCACGGTAAAGCCCCTCCACTCCCTGTCTCTCTCACGGTAAATCCCCTCCACTCCCTGTCTCTCTCACAGTAAAGCCTCTCCACTCCCTGTCTCTCTCACAGTAAAGCCTCTCCACTCCCTGTCTCTCTCACAGTAAAGCCTCTCCACTCCCTGCCTCTCTCACAGTAAAGCCTCTCCACTCCCTCTCTCTCTCACGGTAAAGCCTCTCCACTCCCTGTCTCCCACAGTAAAGCCCCTCCACTCCCTGTCTCCCACAGTAAATCCCCTCCACTCCCTGTCTCTCTCACGGTAAATCCCCTCCACTCCCTGTCTCTCTCACAGTAAAGCCTCTCCACTCCCTGCCTCTCTCACAGTAAAGCCTCTCCACTCCCTGTCTCTCTCACGGTAAAGCCCCTCCACTCCCTGTCTCTCTCACGGTAAATCCCCTCCACTCCCTGTCTCTCTCACAGTAAAGCCTCTCCACTCCCTGTCTCTCTCACAGTAAAGCCTCTCCACTCCCTGCCTCTCTCACAGTAAAGCCTCTCCAATCCCTCTCTCTCTCACGGTAAAGCCTCTCCACTCCCTCTCTCTCTCACGGTAAAGCCCCTCCACTCCCTGTCTCTCTCACGGTAAAGCCCCTCCACTCCCTGTCTCTCTCACGGTAAATCCCCTCCACTCCCTGTCTCTCTCACAGTAAAGCCTCTCCACTCCCTGTCTCTCTCACAGTAAAGCCTCTCCACTACCTGCCTTTCTCACAGTAAAGCCTCTCCACTCCCTCTCTCTCTCACGGTAAAGCCCCTCCACTCCCTGTCTCTCTCACAGTAAAGCCTCTCCACTCCCAGTCTCTCTCACGGTAAAGCCCCTCCACTCCCTGTCTCTCTCACAGTAAAGCCTCCACTCCTTGTCTCTCTCACAGTAAAGCCCCTCCACTCCCTGTCTCTCTCACAGTAAAGCCCCTCCACTCCCTGTCTCCCACAGTAAAGCCCCTCCACTCCCTGTCTCCCACAGTAAAGCCTCTCCACTCCCTGTCTCCCACAGTAAAGCCCCTCCACTCCCTGTCTCTCCCACAGTAAAGCCCCTCCACTCCCTGTCTCTCTCACAGTAAAGTCTCTCCACTCCCTGTCTCTCTCACAGTAAAGCCCCTCCACTCCCTGTCTCTCTCACAGTAAAGCCCCTCCACTCCCTGTCTCTCTCACAGTAAAGCCCCTCCACTCCCTGTCTCCCACAGTAAAGCCCCTCCACTCCCTGTCTCCCACAGTAAAGCCTCTCCACTCCCTGTCTCCCACAGTAAAGCCTCTCCACTCCCTGTCTCCCACAGTAAAGCCCCTCCACTCCCTGTCTCTCCCACAGTAAAGCCCCTCCACTCCCTGTCTCTCTCACGGTAAAGCCCCTCCACTCCCTGTCTCTCTCACAGTAAAGCCCCTCCACTCCCTGTCTCTCTCACAGTAAAGCCCCTCCACTCCCTGTCTCCCACAGTAAAGCCCCTCCACTCCCTGTCTCTCTCACAGTAAAGCCCCTCCACTCCCTGTCTCTCTCACAGTAAAGCCCCTCCACTCCCTGTCTCCCACAGTAAAGCCCCTCCACTCCCTGTCTCCCACAGTAAAGCCCCTCCACTCCCTGTCTCCCACAGTAAAGCCTCTCCACTCCCTGTCTCCCACAGTAAAGCCTCTCCACTCCCTGTCTCCCACAGTAAAGCCCCTCCACTCCCTGTCTCTCCCACAGTAAAGCCCCTCCACTCCCTGTCTCCCACAGTAAAGCCCCTCCACTCCCTGTCTCCCACAGTAAAGCCCCTCCACTCCCTGTCTCCCACAGTAAAGCCCCTCCACTCCCTGTCTCCCACAGTAAAGCCCCTCCACTCCCTGTCTCTCCCACAGTAAATCCCCTCCACTCCCTGTCTCTCTCACAGTAAAGCCTCTCCACGCACTGTCTCTCTCACAGTAAAGCCTCTTCACTCCCTGCCTCTCTCACAGTAAAGCCTCTCCACTCCCTCTCTCTCTCACGGTAAAGCCCCTCCACTCCCTGTCTCTCTCACAGTAAAGCCTCTCCACTCCCAGTCTCTCTCACGGTAAAGCCCCTCCACTCCCTGTCTCACTCACAGTAAAGCCCCTCCACTCCCTGTCTCTCTCACAGTAAAGCCTCTCCACTCCCTGTCTCTCTCACAGTAAAGCCCCTCCACTCCCTGTCTCTCTCACAGTAAAGCCCCTCCACTCCCTGTCTCCCACAGTAAAGCCCCTCCACTCCCTGTCTCTCTCACAGTAAAGCCCCTCCACTCCCTGTCTCCCACATTAAAGTCCCTCCACTCCCTGTCTCCCACAGTAAAGCCCCTCCACTCCCTGTCTCCCACAGTAAATCCCCTCCACTCCCTGTCTCTCTCACAGTAAAGCCTCTCCACTCCCTGTCTCTCTCACAGTAAAGCCTCTCCACTCCCTGCCTCTCTCACAGTAAAGCCTCTCCACTCCCTCTCTCTCTCACGGTAAAGCCCCTCCACTCCCTGTCTCTCTCACAGTAAAGCCTCTCCACTCCCAGTCTCTCTCACGGTAAAGCCCCTCCACTCCATGTCTCACTCACAGTAAAGCCCCTCCACTCCCTGTCTCTCTCACAGTAAAGCCTCTCCACTCCCTGTCTCTCTCACAGTAAAGCCCCTCCACTCCCTGTCTCTCTCACAGTAAAGCCCCTCCACTCCCTGTCTCCCACAGTAAAGCCCCTCCACTCCCTGTCTCTCTCACAGTAAAGCCCCTCCACTCCCTGTCTCCCACAGTAAAGCCTCTCCACTCCCTGTCTCCCACAGTAAAGCCTCTCCACTCCCTGTCTCCCACAGTAAAGCCTCTCCACTCCCTGTCTCCCACAGTAAAGCCCTTCCACTCCCTGTCTCCCACAGTAAAGCCTCTCCACTCCCTGTCTCCCACAGTAAAGCCCCTCCACTCCCTGTCTCTCCCACAGTAAAGCCCCTCCACTCCCTGTCTCTCTCACGGTAAAGCCCCTCCACTCCCCGTCTCTCTCACGGTAAAGCCCCTCCACTCCCTGTCTCTCTCACAGTAAAGCCCCTCCACTCCATGTCTCTCTCACAGTAAAGCCCCTCCACTCCCTGTCTCCCACAGTAAAGCCCCTCCACTCCCTGTCTCCCACAGTAAAGCCTCTCCACTCCCTGTCTCCCACAGTAAAGCCTCTCCACTCCCTGTCTCCCACAGTAAAGCCCCTCCACTCCCTATCTCTCCCACAGTAAAGCCCCTCCACTCCCTGTCTCCCACAGTAAAGCCCCTCCACTCACTGTCTCCCACAGTAAAGCCCCTCCACTCCCTGTCTCCCACAGTAAAGCCCCTCCACTCCCTGTCTCTCTCACGGTAAAGCCCCTCCACTCCCTGTCTCTCTCACGGTAAAGCCCCTCCACTCCCTGTCTCTCTCACGGTAAAGCAAATCAAATGTTATTAGTCACATGCGCCGAATACAACAGGTATTTAACCGTCTCTCCACCTGACAGTGAAATGCTGACTTATGAGCCCCTAACCAACAATGCAGTTTTAAAAAATACGGATAAGAATAAGAAATAAAAGCAACAAGTAATTAAAGAGCAGCAGTAAAATAACAGTAGCGAGACTCTATACAGGGGGGTACTGGTACAGAGTCAATGTGTGGGGGCACCGGTTAGTTGAGGTAATATGTACATGTAGGTAGAGTTATTAAAGTGACTTTACATAGATGATAACAACAGAGAGAAGCGGCAGTGTAAAAGAGGGGGGGGGGGGGCAATGCAAATAGTCTGGGTAGCCATTTGATTAGATGTTCAGGAGTCTTATGGCTTGGGGGTAGAAGCTGTTTAGAGGCCTCTTGGACCTAGACTTGGCGCTCCGGTACTGCTTGCCGTGGGGTAGCAGAGAGAACAGTCTGTGACTAGGGTGGCTGAAGTCTGACAATTTTTGGGGCCTTCCTCTGACACCGCCTGATATAGAGGTCCTGGATGGCAGGAAGCTTGGCCCCAGGGATGTACTGGGCCGTTCGCACTACCATCTGTAGTGCCTTGTGTTCGGAGGCCGAGCAGTTGCCATGCCTGTCTCTCTCACGGTATAGCCCCTCCGCTCCCTGTCTCTCTCACAGTAAAGCCCCTCCACTCCCTGTCTCACTCACAGTAAAGCCCCTCCACTCCCTGTCTCTCTCACGGTAAAGCCCCTCCACTCCCTGTCTCACTCACAGTAAAGCCCCTCCACTCCCTGTCTCTCTCACGGTAAAGCCCCTCCACTCCCTGTCTCACTCACAGTAAAGCCCCTCCACTCCCTGTCTCACTCACAGTAAAGCCCCTCCACTCTCTGTCTCACTCACAGTAAAGCCCCTCCACTCCCTGTCTCACTCACAGTAAAGCCCCTCCACTCCCTGTCTCTCTCACGGTAAAGCCCCTCCACTCCCTGTCTCACTCACAGTAAAGCCCCTCCACTCCCTGTCTCACTCACAGTAAAGCCCCTCCACTCTCTGTCTCACTGACAGTAAAGCCCCTCCACTCCCTGTCTCTCTCACGGTAAAGCCCCTCCACTCCCTGTCTCTCTCACACTAAAGAATGCTTGTCAATAACCACTTATTTTTAGATGGCTAAGCAAATAACCACAGGCCATTTTGGCAGCGTGGCGACCTTGCGTTGATTGACAGTATCTTGTTTGTGCGTTACAGAGGAGGGGCTCAGGCTGTTTGTTGGTCCTGGTGGAAGCACAGCGCTGGGAAGCCAACACACCAGGTGGGTGACATTATTACCTAATGCATCAGAAAGTGGGTGACACCATAGAGATAGAATGACTACAAAGGGACACACAACAGCAGGCACTCCTAGCAACAATCACTGTCACTGAATCACGGATAACATTTAAAGGGATAGGGCATAATTTTGTCAATTAACTATCTACCTCTAACTTCCTTCATACTGGACGCAGACAAAAATCATGTATCCATTAAGTAGATAAAATACTTAATTGTCAAAATCTTGCACTGTCCCTTTAATGCACAAGGGCCAATCGATAGAATATATGATTAATAGAATGTGATTGTTTGTTGTGAAGTGTTTTTCAGTAACACCCTTTCACTTGTTTGGTGTGAGTTGTTGCTGGTTAGATAATAACGTGTGTGACGTTCTCTTTCAGGGTTGGCGCGGGGCCCTACGAGCAGGTGGTGATCAGACGCTAGCCCCCTGGGAGTGGATGTGTCTCATAAGGTGCCAGAACACCACAAAGTCTGACAGAGGGAAATAGTTCTCACCTCTATGCAGGACAAACATTTTGTTCCAATGGGAGTCCAGGTCTGAGGTGTAGAACCTGTGTAAGCCTGCTCCCCTAGTGTTGAAGCCAGGAGGTGACCTGAAGTTCATGATTACAACTTGTTCAATAACTTTCAGAAGAAAGAGGATATATTGATATATATACACACACTGTGCAGTAAGAAAGTATTGAGACCCCTTGATTCTTTCCACATTTTGTTACAGTCTTATTCTAAAATGGATTATATATATATATATATATTCAATCTAAACACAATACCCCATAATGACAAAGAAAAAACAAATTTTCGACATTTATTAAAAGTGGAAATATCACATTTACATAAGTATTCAGACCCTTTACTCAGTACTGTGTTGAAGCACATTTGGCAGCGATTACAGCCCTGAGTCTTCTTGGGTTTGACGCTACAAGCTTGGCGCTCCTGTATTTGGGGAGTTTCTCCCATTCTTCTCTGCAGATCCTCTCAAGCTCTGTCAGGTTGGATGGGGAGCATCGCTGCACAGCTATTTTCAGGTCTCTCCAGAGATGTTCGATCGGGTTAAAGTGTGGGTTCTGGCTGGGCCACTCAAGGACATTCAGATACTTGTCCTAAAGCCACTCCTGCGTTGTCTTGGCTGTGTGCTTTGAGTTGTTGTCCTTTTGGAAGTTGAACCTTCACCCCAGTCTGAGGTCCTGAGCGCTCTGGAGCAGGTTTTCATCAAGGATCTCTTTGTACTTTTCTCCGTTAATCTTTTCCTCGATCCTGACTAGTCTCCCAGTCCCTGCCACTGAAAAACATCCCCACAGCATGATGCTGCCACCAACATGCGTCACCGTAGGGATGATGCAAGGTTTCTTCCATTCAGGCCAAAGACTTCAATCTTGGTTTCATCAGACCGGAGAACCTTGTTTATCATGGTCTGAGAGTCCTTTAGGTGCCTTTAGGCAAACTCCAAGTGGGTAGACATGTGCCGTTTACTGAGAAGTGGTTTCCATCTGGCCACTCTACCATAAAAGCCTGATTGGTTGAGTGCTGCAGAGATGGTTGTCCTTCTGGAAGTTTCTCCCATCTCCACAGAGGAACTGGAGCTCTTTCAGAGTGACCTTTGGGTTCTTGTTCACCTCCCAAACCTTCTCCCCCGACCCTTCTCCCCCGAAGTGGCCAGCTCTAGGAAGAGTCTTGGTGGTTCCAATCTTCTTCCATTTAATAATGAAGGAGGCCACTGTGTTCTTGGGGACCTTCAATGCTGCAGAAATATTTTGGTACCTTTCCCCAGATCTGTGCCACGACACAATCCTGTCTCTGAGCTCTGTGGACAATTCCTTCGACTTCATGGCTTGGTTTTTGCTCTGACGTGCACTGTCAACTGTGGAACCTTATATAGACAGGTGTGTGCCTTTCCACATCATAAAAAATAAAAAAAAATATTAGAATAAGGCTGCAACGTAACAAAATGTGGAAAAAGGGAAGGGGTCTGAATACTTTCCGAATGCACTGTATATATTGAGTACTGTTGGAATTAAACTGTGCAGAGTGGTATAATGTTCTCTACCCAGAGAGGCTAAACTTTCAATTCTGCAGTACTTCTGTTCAATGAAGACTTCTTGTTATACAAGTAGGAGAATGCTCAGCTCTTACAACAAAAAGGGCTTGTTGTTTTTTTAAATGTTTTTTTAGTCCTTCCAAATGGTTCTAGGTTACTCTGGGAGGTATTTTGTAATTGACTGTTTTATTGTTTGGTATGTTGCTGCTTGATATGTTCACTGTGTAAAATGTGTAGTATTTCACACACACAGGTGTTTTAACTGACAAAGTGTGGCAATGAGCTGGTTTCATTTTCCACAAGGACCTTAAAACTGACTAAAGAACTATACGCAGACAGCTTGCCTGACGTCACCGACCTACAGGTGCCCTACTCTGTCAAATGAACAAAGATGAACTGGCATATCTGTTTAGCTATACATGGAGGCCCAAGAGGCAAGCACATCATTAGCTCAAGAACATTATTAAGATTCTATGAGCAGAGAAATGATATAAGTGCCAGATGGGGTTGCCTCTTGGCTCCTTACGATGAAGTAATGAAAGGAGGAGAAAGCAAAGGGAGGAGGAGTGTCAACAGATGGAGGTGAAGAAGATGTCCTTGAAGCTATAGATTAGGGTTAAGGTTTCAAATCCTCAGGAAAAATGGTTATACAGTAAATGTACTATGCTCTATGATCCCAAAACGGACAGTTCAGTTCACACTGTGTTGCTTTGATATACAAAACTGTATTGGGAGAGAAGCCTCCTTGGACAGAAAATGTTTATCTTTTCAGAAAGCTTATTTTCATACAAAAACAGGCACTCCTAGCAACAACTCCTAGTAAGTTTGAGGGAAAACTGATTTAGGGACAGTAAACATGGTTGACGTTTTGAAAGTGGAAAGTGGGGCAAGTACAGCTTCACTCAAGAGAAGATGGAGTCAGTCAAGTACAGCGATCAAACCAAGATGTTAAGAGTCCTGCCAACCATCAACTATCTGCAAGGCCAAACATGACATTTCTATAAATGTTTGTCTTGTTCAGTGCTTTGTTGAAATACTGTTTGTGGAGTTTGTTATATATCCATGATGTAAGTGTTACGTCATTCAACTTCACATTCAGACTAGTTCTTGTGATTGTGTATGTTGATACTCTGCATTTGTCGGTTTTTACTGGTATGAATAAATTAGAGAAAGAATGCTCTTAAAATCAAATGTTATTGGTCACATATACATGGTTAGCAGATGTTAATGGTCACATACACATGGTTAGATGTTAAAGCGAGTGTAGCGAAATGCTTGTGCTTCTAGTTCTGACAACGCAGTAATATCTGACAAGTAATCTAACAAATTCACAACAACTACCTTATACACACAAATGTAAAGGGATGAATAAGAATGGGTACATATATATACAGTGGGGCAAAAAAGTATTTAGTCAGCCAACAATTGTGCAAGTTCTCCCACTTAAAAAGATGAGAGAGGCCTGTAATTTTCATCATAGGTACACTTCAACTATGACAGACAAAATGAGAAGAAAAAAATCCAGAAAATCACATTGTAGGATTTTTTATGAATTTATTTACAAATTATGGTGGAAAATAAGTATTTGGTCAATAACAAAAGTTTATCTCAATACTTTGTTATATACCCTTTGTTGGCAGTGACAGAGGTCAAACGTTTTCTGTAAGTCTTCACAAGGTTTTCACACACTGTTGCTGGTATTTTGGCCCATTCCTCCATGCAGATCTCCTCTAGAGCAGTGATGCTTTGGGGCTGTTGCTGGGCAACACGGACTTTCAACTCCCTCCAAAGATTTTCTATGGGGTTGAGATCTGGAGACTGGCTAGGCCACTTCAGGACCTTGAAATGCTTCTTACGAAGCCACTCCTTCGTTGCCCGGGCGGTGTGGGATTATTGTCATGCTGAAAGACCCAGCCATGTTTCATCTTCAATGCCCTTGCTGATGGAAGGAGGTTTTCACTCAAAATCTCACGATACATGGCCCCATTCATTCTTTCCTTTACACGGATCAGTCGTCCTGGTCCCTTTGCATAAAAACAGCCCCAAAGCATGATGTTTCCACCCCCATGCTTCACAGTAGGTATGGTGTTCTTTGGATGCAACTCAGCATTCTTTGTCCTCCAAACATGACGAGTTGAGTTTTTACCAAAAAGTTATATTTTGGTTTCATCTGACCATATGACATTCTCCCAATCTTCTTCTGGATCATCCAAATGCACTCTAGCAAACTTCAGACGGGCATGGACATGTACTGGCTTAAGCAGGGGGACACGTCTGGCACTGCAGGATTTGAGTCCCTGGCGGCGTAGTGTGTTACTGATGGCAGGCTTTGTTACTTTGGTCCCAGATCTCTGCAGGTCATTCACTAGGTCCCCACGTGTGGTTCTGGGATTTTTGCTCATGATCAAAATGTAATCATTTTGACCCCACGGGGTGAGATCTTGCGTGGTTATCAGTGGTCTTGAATGTCTTCCATTTCCTAATAATTGCTCCCACAGTTGATTTCTTCAAACCAAGCTGCTTACCTATTGCAGATTCAGTCTTCCCAGCCTGGTGCAGGTCTACAATTTTGTTTCTGGTGTCCTTTGACAGCTCTTTGGTCTTGGCCATAGTGGAGTTTGGAGTGTGACTGTTTGAGGTTGTGGACAGGTGTATTTTATACTGATAACAAGTTCAAACAGGTGCCATTAATACAGGTAACGAGTGGTAGACAGAGGAGCCTCTTAAAGAAGAAGTTACAGGTCTGTGAGAGCCAGAAATCTTGCTTGTTTGTAGGTGACCAAATCCTTATTTTCCACCATAATTTGCAAATAAATTCATTAAAAATCCTACAATGTGATTTTCTGGATTTTTTTTTCTTATTTTGTCTGTCATAGTTGAAGTGTACCTATGATGAAAATTACAGGCCTCTCTCATCTTTTTAAGTGGGAGAACTTGCACAATTGGTGGCTGGCTTTTTTCCCCACTGTATGTATAGTTTTTTGTGTGCTCTAGGGCAATGATGTCTAGATAGAATTTGTAGTTGTGGTCCTGGCAACTGAACCTTTTTTGGAACACCATTATTTGTGTCTTACTGAGATTTACTCAGGGCCCAGGTCTGACAATGCCGAAGATCTAGGTGCTGCTGTAGGCCCTCCTTGGTTGTGGTCAGAAGCACCAGATCATTAGCAAACAGTAGACATTTGACTTCAGCTTCTAGTAGGGTGAGCCCGGGTGCTGCAGACTTTTCTAGTGCCCGCGCCAATTCGTTGATATATATGTTGAAGAGGGTGAGGCTTAAGCTGCATCCTTGTCTCACCCCATGGCCCTGTGTATCATGACACTAGGCGAGACCCAAATGCAGACACAGGAGGCAGATTGTTGGAGTTTAAGATGTTTAATAAATCCAAAGGGAATAGGCAAGAGAATGGTCATGGACAGGCAAAAAGGTCATAACCAGATCAGAGTCCAGGAGGTACAGAGTGACAGGCAGGCTGGAGGTCAGGGCAGGCAGAATGGTCAGGCAGGCAGGTACAGAGTCCAGAATAGGCAAGGGTCAAACCCGGGAGGACTAGAAAAAGGAGAAAAGGCAAAGCAGGAAAATGGAGTGGAGGACAGACGAGCCTCTTAAAAAATAAGTTACAGGTCTGTGAGAGCCAGAAATCTTGCTTGTTTGTAGGTGACCAAATACTTATTTCCACCATAATTTGCAAATAAATTCATAAAAAATCCTACAATGTGATTTTCTGGATTTTTTTTCTCATTTCGTCTGTCATAGTTGAAGTGTACCTATGATGAAAATTACAGGCCTCTCCCATCTTTTTAAGTGGGAGAACATGCACAATTGGTGGCTGACTAAATACTTTTTTGCCCCACTGTATGTCTATGTTAGTTATGGCTGCTTAACAGTATGATGGCCTTGAGATAGAAGCTGTTTTTCAGTCTCTCAATCCCAGCTTTGATCCACCTGTACTGACCTCATCTTCTGGATAGTAGTGGAGTGAACAGGCAGTGGATCGGGTGGTTGTTGTCCTTGATGATCTTTTTGGCCTTCCTGTGACATTGGGCGCTGTAGGTGTCCTGGAGGGCAGGCAGTTTGCCCCCGGTGATGCATTGTGCAGACTGTGTTACCGTCTGGAGAGCCTTGCAGTTGAGGGCGGTGCAGTTACCCTACCAGGCCGTGATACAGCCAGACAGAATGCTCTCGATTGTGTATCTGTAAAAATTTGTGAGTGTTTTAGGTGACAAGACTAATTTCTTCAGCCTCCTGACCTCACCTCCTCCCTGTAGACCGTCTCGTCGTTGTTGGTAATCAGGCCTACAACTGTAGTGTCGTCTGCAAACTTGAATATTTGAGTTGGAAGCTTGCATATCCACGCAGTTAGGGGTGAACAGGGAGTACATTAGAGGGCTGAGAACGCACCCTTGTGGGGCCCCAGTGTTGAGGATCAGCAGGGTGGACATTTTGTTTCCTACCTTCACCACCTGGGGGCGGCCCGTCAGAAAGTCCAGGACTCAGGATGTTAAACTTTTAATGACTTTCTTGTTTGTCCAATTCATACCCTTATCGTACTGTTTGTACGTTTATTATGTTGACATCCTACTTTGTTGTTTTTACGGTTATTTCTCTAGACTGATGTTGCAAGTGCAGGTCCCACATTGTTCAATGTCCTAAATGTTGGAAGATTGTTATTTCTATACTGTATCCCAATTCACAAACACACATGCTGTGTTGTTCTGTAAAGTAATAAAACAATACAATTTATTTAAGAAACAACAGCTCTCGCTCAATAGATTTGGATTTTTTTCCCTATCCCCTGCTATACTGTAGCCTACTTTTCCTTCCTGGCAGCTACAAAACCCAAATGTAGTATGTATGTTGTCATGGTGAAAACATGTTTCTTGTTTTCGATACAATAGATATCCTAGTACTTAATTCAGTCCCATGGGATGGGAATATTGATGGATGGATGCTTCAAAAGCGGCTAGTGATATTTAAACAGTGAATCCATGCTGGCTCAGAGAGCTGTTACATAACTGCTGTCAGTAGTACTCAACACAGTGGGGGTTGAGAAAGGGCTCAGGGCTGCTCGTCAATCTGGCAGTCCTGCCTCTGGGTGAGATGCTTACAAAGTACCAGAGGACAGATGGCTGGCTACCGTGGCTATATACTATCACTGGCAGGGAGGGAGCGTTCCTGGAACACAGAGCTGCTACAATAGATTGTAAATATTATGCTGATTTTTGCAGCGTGAAAAGGCCCATATATTATAGCAAGGAGGGGAGGAACGGATACATGCAGCGAAGAACTGTCTTTCAACCCACCTTTAGAATATGTGGGAGAAGGGACTTGCATGACTGGATGGTCAGAGAATACTGCAGTGATTAAGGGGGAATGAACCAGCAACCCTACCTCCTGTGTAATAAGGGCCCAGACATCATGTTAGAAGCTGTAGTTTTCAGGTCTCTCCAGAGATGTTCGATTGGGTTAAAGTGCGGGTTCTGGCTTGGCCACTCAAGGACATTCAGAGACTTGTCCCAAAGCCACTCCTGCGTTGGCTTAGGGTCGTTGTCCTTTTGGAAGGGGTCAATGTTTTCAAATGGAGGAAGAGTAGTCGGCATAAATCAAAGATTGACAGATTACTTGTGTACATAGCTAGGACTGAAGGTATGCAAATTATGAAAGACACAGTAGCTACCCCAACATTGAACCAGTATCTGGGCCGAGGAGGAGACGATGAGAATATGACCTATTCCAGTGCTAGCTTCTCTACACTGGCTTCCTGTTAAGGCAAGGACTCATTTAAAGGTTTTACTGCTAACCTACAAAGCATTACATGGGCTTGCTCCTACCTATATTTCCGATTTGGTCCTGCCGTACATACCTACACGTACGCTATGATCACAAGACGCAGGCCTCGTTATTGTCCTTACAATTTCTAAGCAAGCAGCTGGAGGCAGGACTTTCTCCTATTGAGCTCCATTTTTATGGAATGGTCTGCCTATCCATATCAGAGACGCAGACTCGGTCTCGACCTTTAAGTCTTTATTGAAGACTCATCTCTTCAGTAGGTCCTATGATTGAGTGTAGTCTGGCCCAGGGGTGTGAAGGTGAATGGAAAGGCACTGGAGCGACGAACCACCCTTGCTGTCTCTGCCTGGCCGGTTCCCCTCTCCACTGGGATTCTCTCCCTCTAACCCTATTACGGGGGCTGAGTCACTGGCTTACTGGTGCTCCTCCATGCCACCCCTAGGAGGGGTGCGTCACTTGAGTGGGTTGAGTCACTGACGTGATCATCCTGTCTGGGTTGGCGCCCCCCTTCGGGTTCGTGCCTTGGGGGAGTTCTTCGTGGGCTATACTCGGCCTTGTCTCAGGGTAGTAAGTTGGTGGTTTGAAGATATCCCTCTAGTGGTGTGTATCCTTCCACAGGTTCAACTACGGAAACCTTGTTACGAATTTTACTTCCTCTAGATAGTCAAGTTTGATCGTCTTCTCGGCGTGCTTTGTGCTTTGGCAAAGTGGGCGGGGTTATATCCTGCATGGTTGGCCCTGTCCAGCGTTATCGTCGGACAGGGCCACAGTGTCTCCTGACCCCTCCTGTCTCAGCCTCCAGTATTTATGCTTCAATAATTTGTGTCAGGGGGCTAGGGTTAGTCTGTTATATCTGGAGTATTTCTCTTGTCTTACCCGGTGTCCTGTGAATTTAAGTATGCTCCCTTTAATTATCTTTCTTTCTCTCTTCTCTCTGAGGACCTGAGCCCTAGGACCATGCCTCAGGACAACCTGGCTTTACTCATTGCTGTCTCCAGTCAACCTGGCCGTGCTGCTGCTCCAGTTTCAACTGTACTGCCTGAGGCTATGGAACCCTGATCTGTTCACCAGACGTGCTACCTTGTCCCGGACCTTCTGTTTTCGAAGACAGCACCTGCTGTCTCTAACTCTGAATGATCGGCTATGAAAAGCTAACTGACATTTACTCCTGAGGTGCTGACCTGTTGCACCCTCTACATCCACATCCACATTATTGTTTGACCCTGCTGGTCATCTACGAACGTTTTAACATCTTGGCCATGTACTGTTATAATCTCCACCCGGCACAGCCAGAAGAGGACTGACCACCCCTCAGAGGATGGTTCCTCTCTAGGTTTCTTCCTAGGTTCCTGCCTTTCTAGGGAGTTTTTCCTAGCCACCGGGCTTCTACATCTGCATTGCTTGCTGTTTGGGGTTTTCGGCTGGGTTTCTGTACAGCACTTTGTGACATCTGCGGATGTCAAAATAGCTTTATAAATACATTTGATTTATTGATGACCTATTCAACGTCTCCCCCTCTGCCCCAAACACACAGAACAGGAGAAAAACATTTAAAAAATGTATTACTATAAGAAATTACAGTCAATTATTCAAAACGACTACCATTGCATGCTCACCAATCAGTGAATGCAGTGAGCCAAAGATCTTGAATTGCTCGATACAGTTACTGTACTTTGGTACTCATTCACGAAAGTCACTCATTGGACGAACGGCGTTCGTTGCCTTTTCCGGTCTTCTCCCGGCAGCGGCAGTTACGTGCGTACCATTTTCTCCTACTGTTGCCGAAGAAACTCAGCTAGCAAGATAGATCTACAAAGTAAGGTTTTGTGGGCCATAATCTGGTGCTAGGTTATTGTAGAATATAGTTTACCGCAACTATTGACGGTTTCAAACCCCGCTTTAATGGCGTTATAGTCAGAAGCATCGATTGTGTAAGCTAGCTAGCGTTAGCGGCTAATTTCCCGCATTTGTGGATCGACAGCCTGGGATCCTCGCATTATGGCCAACAACACTGTAGCCGGGAATCAGCAACAAGGACAGGCTGTGAACAAGATTGGCCCTAACCCTGGAAAACATGGCAACAACTTGCCTCTCTGGGGCAACGAAAAGACTATGAACTTGAACCCTATGGTCCTCACCAACGTGCTCTCATCTCCATATTTCAAGGTTCAGCTCTATGAACTGAAAACCTACCATGAGGTGGTGGATGAAATATATTTCAAGGTAACCAGACCGATGCTGGCTAACGTTACTATGCTAGCTAAAGTTGGTTAGCTACCTTAGGTAGCGGTTTAAACGAATGGGTAAATTGCCAACTTAACTGGCTAAATGGTTCAGTGGCAGGTAGCTAGCTTTTGCTTAACGCTGTTTTCATATTATAATTTGGCAGTATCATCTCAAATGGTTCCTAACGTGTTTGTTAGATAACTAACTTCGCTAGCGTGCTAGCCACCGCTAACCCGACCCTATTTTCAGTTCTGTTTACTCATTTGAGTGGGTTGCAACGTTAGCTAGCTATGTAGCTAAATTAACTAGCTAACGTCTCTTAGATTTTCCTGTACGGTCTGTAGCTAAGTGGACTGCTGATAGCTGGCTCGCCAGTCAGGTAAACTCTAGTGTTATGTTAGCCTATTAATACACGCTAACTACATTTAGCGCCAAATTAGTATTGCTGAAGAGATCTTTCCGTAGCCCCGACGCACGCTCGGTCTTGAACGTGAACAAGCATCGCTTGCAATACGGTTTTGGAAACATAAGAAACCTGGTAGCTACCTGGTAGCTATTTTTCATATCAGCGAGAAATTGTTGTAAAATGGTTAATTGGGGCGACCACCCGTGCTCATTAGCTATCCAGCATGCTCCGAACTAACCCAAAGGCCGGCAAATGGCGAATTTTACTGTTGAAAGGCATCGTATCCCCCGTGGACCGGTTTGTACGTTCAGGCTGCAAAGGCATCGATTTCCGCCTTGTCGCGATTTAATGGCGAGAAGGCAGTTTAAAAAAAAAAAAAAGGGAAATGTGTGTACTTTATGAAACACTTTTCCACCGTGGCTAATGCCTGGAAATGCTAGTCCCAGATGTTGCATATCGTGTTCAGTCAATCGGGGTGCCGAAGTCTGTTGTTTACCTCTGGCTGAACGCTGGGCACATCAGGAAGGAGCATTAGACGCTCTAGGATGGCAATAGGCATCCGAACACCTGTGTATAACAAAAGAAAGCCGACAGACACGTGTTGTAATTGAAACATGCTGTCGACTGCAACTGATAAAGCCTGATAAAAACAATGTACAGTAAGTATATATTTAGCATTTGTGAAATTATTTTTGATGTGATTGGAAAGTAAAGGGCTGCAAAGGCGTCTTCCTGATGTGCCCAGCGTTCAGCAAGAGGTAAACAACAGACTTCTGCAACCTGAATGTGATTCACATGCATTCATTTTGTCATGGGGTCACCATGTTAAAAAAATTGTTTCTGTAGGTGACTCATGTTGAGCCCTGGGAGAAAGGCAGCAGGAAGACTGCTGGACAGACTGGAATGTGCGGAGGGGTAAGTTAGAAAGTACGTGCCTTTTGCCTCCCCCTGTTTCTCTGTCCCAGATGATGGGGGTAACAGTCACTCTCTGACTTATGTCTGATTTAATGGCTTTAGCTGTCAATAGAATCAATGTAAGTTACATCCTGACCAGAGAAGCTATTCTCTGCCTAATTGTGTTCATAAGTGCATCACATACATTTGACATTTTTTACATTATAGTCATTTAGTCATAGTCACTCTTATCCAGAACATCTTAGTTAGGTGCACATACATACATACATACATGCATACATGCAGACATACATACATACATACATACATACATACATACATACATACACACATCAAAAGTCAGTAGTTGATAGATGACAAAACTCAAGCAATACACTTAACTTAGCTGTGGAGTAGGACCGTGTTGAAAAACGATAATTCCCCCCAAAACGTAGAGGTCCACTTCAGATATATGTTAGGAACACTGGTCCCAAAAATCGAAGCGTCTAACACATGAACCTCTGTCCTCAGGTGCGTGGAGTCGGGACAGGCGGCATTGTGTCCACGGCCTTCTGCCTGTTGTATAAGCTGTTTACCCTCAAGATGACCCGCAAGCAGGTGATGGGACTGATAACTCACAACGACTCGCCCTACATCAGAGCACTTGGTTTCATGTACATAAGGTGCGACTCTTTTACATTTTGGTTTATGTAAAAGGCAAATGTTTGCACCAAGGATAGAACCTATTTGACTTGTTTTTATTTGGTTGTAAATACATTTCACTCACCCTGTTCTAATGGGTTGCAACCTCTTTGTGAAATGCTCAGCAGCCATTTTGCAGTGTATAGTTGCATGCCTAAATGATACCATTTTGTTCCGACATCTCTTTATTAATATGTTGTTAAATTAACTACATGTCTTTTCCTGGAATAGAGTTGTTATATAAGATGTGGTCGCAGACAACAGTAGGTAGCCTAGCGGCTAAGAGCATTGGGCCAGTAACTGAGAAGTTTATGGTTCGAATCCCAGAGCAGACTAGGTGAAGAAAGAAAAAAAATCTGCCTGTGTCCTTGAGCAAGGCTCTTAACCCTAATTGTTCCTGTAAGTCGCTCTGGATAAGAGTGTCTGCTAAAGGACAAAAATGTAAAAACTGTATCTACCTTCAGATGGTTAACATCGGCGTCAAGATGCAGACGGAAGTCAAAGACGTCTATGTGTGTTATTCAATGGGATGCTCAGTAGTGTGTTATGTGTGCGGTTCCTCCAGATACACCCAGCCCCCTGCAGACCTGGTGGACTGGTATGATGGTTTCCTGGATGATGAGGAGGTATGTCCACACGGGTAATACTTTCATGTTTCTCTACCTTTCACTAACAAGTCTGGCATGATCCAAACTGTTGGCTCTCAGTTCTCTCCTCGTTGTGATGCTCAGAGCTGATTTTTCACCTTTGCCTTCATTTGGCTTAATTGTCCCCAGTCCCCCTCCCCCCGCGCAAAGTTGAGTAGTTAGGTCATTCACTCTGCTCTGCTGCCTGTTTTTTGTCAGGGTAAGTATATTTGACGTAGAGTTGAACCATACAGTCAAATTCTGTTAACTAAAGGCATGCCCTTTGTGTTTGCCAAGATGCAATCAGGACTTGTTGCACAAACTCAATTAATAAAAAATCTAATTTGCACAATTTGTCATTTTACACTGAAATGTGTACCGTTGTTTCTCCCAGGCTCAGATTGTTATTTATTCTAATTAACACATTTAATTTTAAAATATAACAACGCGTATATTTCAACACAAATCCATTGCTTCGTTTTCTTGTCTCTGACACCCTCCTACTTAAAGATGCTACACAGAATTCTTTGGGGAATTTTTGCATTGTAATTCCAGAAAATGTCTTTAATTAACATAGATGGCACTAATAATGGAATGATAGTCTTTCTCAGTATTACTACCCACCAGTGTTGTGATTGGATATTCACATAAGCTGTTTCTAACTTCCTAACTGTGTTATCTAGTGGAAATGGCTGCCATTTCCTGGTTGCAGAAATTCTGCAGTGTTTCCTCAGTTTCAGTTTATTTGAGACAACAAGCACTGAATAGTGTAGGTAAGCATTGTGCCATTTATATCACTGAAATATATTTTAATAACAACAAATATTGTTTTTACAGCTGTGAAAAGAATATATATATTTATATATTAATTTTATATTGAAAATGCATTTCACAGTGATTTAGATGGTACAACGACTCCCTACACTATTGTGCTTGTTTTCTCACATAAACTGAAATTGAGAGTGTTTGGGGGAAAAATCCAGACATGAAATGACAGCCATTTCCACTAGATAACACAGCCACAAAGTCAGAACAGCTTTCCCAGTTTGATAACAGATGCCACTCCGGTGGGAGAAATCAATAGGCACTTATATAACAGCCAATCACAACACTGGTGGGTAAGTAATACTGTGAAACACTATCATTCCACTATTAGCACCAGATATGTTAAGAACATTTTCTGAAATTACAATGCAAAAAAATCCTATGTGTAGCACTTTTTAATACAATTGAAAAAAATTCTGAGGAGAGCTTTGTAGTAGATGTTCAGTGCATTCGGAAAGTATTCAGACCCCTTGACTTTTTCCACATTTTGTTACGTTATTATTATTATTCTAAAATGGATTACATTGTTTTCCCCCTCATCAACACATAACCCCATAATGACAAAGCAAAAACATATTTTTAATTTGTTTTTGCTCGTTTGTAATATTACATTTACATAAGTATTCAGACCCTTTACTCGGTACTTTGTTGAAGCACCTTTGGCAGCGATTACAGTCTTGGGTCTTCTTGGATATGACGCTACAAGCTTGGCACACCTGTATTTGGACAGTTTCTCCCATTCTTCTCTGCAGATCATCTCAAGCTCTGTCAGGTTGGATGAGGAGCGTTGCTGCACAGCTATTTTCAGGTCTCTCCAGGGATGTTTGACCGGGTTCAAGTGCGGGCTCTGGCTGGGCCCCTCAAGAACATTCATAGGATTGGCTTCGGGACAAGTCTATGTTGTCTTGGCTGTGTGCTTAGGGTCGTTGTCCTGATGGAAGGTGAACCATCACCCCATTCTGAGGTCCTGCGCGCCCTTGTGCAGGTTTTCATCAGGCGTCTCTCTGTATTTTGCTCTGTTCATCTTTCCATCGATCCTGACTAGTCTCCCAGTCCCACCCGCTGAAAAACATCCCCACACCATGATGATGCTGCCACCACCATGCTTCACCGTAGGGATGGTGCCAGGTTTCTTCCAGACGTGTTGCTTGGCATTCAGGCCAAAGAGTTCAATCTTGGTTTCATCAGACCAGAGAATCTTGTTTCTCTTTGGCAAACTCCAAGCGGGCTGTCATGCCTTTTACTGAGGAGTGGCTTCTGTCTGGCCACTTCTGTCTGGCCACTACTAAAGGCCTGATTGGTGGAGTGTTACGGAGATGGTTGTCCTTCTGGAAGGTTCTCCCATCGCCACATATAAACTCTGGAGCTCTGTCAGAGTGACCATCAGGTTTTTGCTCACCTCCCTGACCAAGGGCCTTTTCCCTCTATTGGTCAGTTTGGCTGCATGGTCAGCTCTAGGAAGAATCTTGGTGGTTCTAAACTTCCATTTAAGAATGATGGAGGCCACTGTGTTCTTGGGGACCTTCAATGCTGCAGATTTGTTTTGGTGCCCTTTGCCAGATTTGTGCCTCAACACAATCCTGCCTCGGAGCTCTACGGACAATTCCTTCGACCTCATGGTTTGGTTTTAGCTCTGGCATGCACTGTCAACTGTGGGACCTTATATAGACAGGTGTGTGTCTTTCCAAATCATGTCCAATAAATTGAATTTACCACAGGTGAACTCCAACCAAGTTGATGAAACATCTCAAGGATGACCATTGGAAACAGGATGCAACTGAGCTCAATTTAGAGTCTCTCGTAGCAAAGGGCCTGAGAACTTATGTAACTAAGGTATTTCTGTATTTTATTTTTTTGTATAAAAGCCTTTTTCACTTTGTCATTATGGGGTATTGTCTGTAGATTGATAAGGGGGGGAAAGTATTTAATCTGTTTTAAAGTAAGGCTGTAACATAACAAAGACTTTCCTAATGCACTGTATCCTCTGTGCATTCAAACCTTCAATTGGCTGGATATTGTTTGTC
This sequence comes from Oncorhynchus mykiss, assembly GCF_057628025.1. Classification (NCBI taxonomy): domain Eukaryota; kingdom Metazoa; phylum Chordata; class Actinopteri; order Salmoniformes; family Salmonidae; genus Oncorhynchus; species Oncorhynchus mykiss. The sequence continues at coordinate 81,584,984 of NC_143029.1, forward strand.
AGACTGTGCAACCAGGCCTACTTTCTTGTTCTGATGCAATATTTTAACCTGACATCCTCTGACATCCTACCCAACTGGCTAATTCCCATGTTCTCTTCTTTAGATGCCCCTTGTGCAGCAGGTGAATTGGATAATGTATCTCTCAGCACTGTTGGTTTGCGTGTGTGAGTGCAAAACGGCTGTTCTCTACCCATTCAGACCTGGTCTCTCTGTAGTTGCTGTGCACATACCTACCTACCTACATGCCTCCACTCTGTACTTGCACTGTGGCCAGCGTCTCCCTGGACTGTCGAGAGAACTAGGAAGGAGGAAGCTAAAAACTTTCCTTAACCCTTATTTTGTTGCCTGCCTACGGATCCATCTCAATTGTCCATCTCAAGTCGCTTCCTCTCCTTGTCTCACCCCCATCTTTACTTCCTCTTTTAATGCTAGTGCAGATGGAGGAAACCATGAGGAGAGGAAGCCACTTTAGACTATTGAGATGCAACCCAGGGTGTTTTCAGTTATTTTGCTAACATATCGTTGTGTAAGAGAGCTCACAGTGTAAGTACAGACTTTTCAGGACAGCCAGACAGATTAAATGAGAGAAACCATTTTTCCATTTCCATACTATTATTTCCTATAGTCAGTATCAGGCACTAAGTTGAATTATAAGCAAACACATGATAAGGATTAATATGTGAGCATATTAAGCTAGATGAAATCAGAGGTGAAGGTTCAGTACTTGGTCATCACAAATTATATTTGATTTCTAATTGAGTCATGGAGGCAAGTGTTAAAAAAACAAGGGACTAGGAAGATATGCTGAATAAATATAATGAATGCAATGTCTTTTGTAGTTCTGTTTTGCATCTGTGTGTGTTAATAACGTTTTCAATACCCCCCCCCCCCCCCCCCCCCCCCCTCCCCCTCTATGTTCTCAGGAGCTGGATGTGAAGGCCGGAGGCGGCTGCGTTATGACCATCGGTGAGATGGTCCGGTCGTTTCTCACCAAGCTGGAGTGGTTCTCCACACTCTTCCCACGCATCCCGGTGCCTGTGCAGAAGATGATTGACACACAGATGAAGGCAAGGCCCCGGAAGGTTCCTGAGAAGGTGGAGGAGCCGGTTGAACCTGTGCCAGAGGAGGGACGGGCGACAGAAGGGCGTAGACGCTCCCGGTAGGAAATGGATAAAAGCCGTTCCGAAGAATATTCTGTATTATGTGGATCGCATCTCTGTCAATGAGGGAGGGTTTTTGCTGTTCATGAGGCTGATATTTAGGTTTGTTTCTGTTTTTCTATTGGTCAGGAGCCCCAGGAGGTCCCCCAAACGGTCGAGGAGCAGGAGCCACCACCGCGAACGAGAGCGCCACGGCCCAAGCTTCGACCGCGAACTGGAAAGGGAACGTGACCGCCAGAGGAAGGAGAGGGAGGGTAAGGACGGGGACAGGAGAGGAGGGGAGAGGGAGAGAGGGGAGAAGGAGAGGGAGGGTAAGGACGGGGACAGGAGAGGAGGGGACAGGGAGAGGGAGAGAGGGGAGAAGGAGAGGGACAGGGGAGGAGAAAGGGAGAGGCGACGGTCCAGGAGCAGGGAACGCAAGGGAGAGCGGAAAGACAGGGAGAAAGAAAGGGAGGGGGGCGGGGAGAACGACAGAAGCAGGAGGAAAGGCAGTGACAGAGGGAGGGAGAGGTCCAAGGACAAGAGGAGCAAGGGAGAGACTGAGGACAGGAGACACAAAGAAGAGCGGGATGAGAGGAGGGGGCACAGGGAGGAGAGGAAGGCCAAGCGCTCCAGTCGGAGCGGAAGCAGGGAAAGGAGACACAAGGAGAAGTCCAAGAAGAGGGGAGAAGTCCAAGAAGAGAGTGGAAGCAAGAGCAGGGCCGAGGTGGGGGAGAAGGAGAAGAGCAGGAAGAGAGAGCGCAGCCATGAAAGGGGGGAGGGCGAGCAGCGCTCACACAAACGCAGCCGCAGCAAAGAGCGGAGCCACCGGCCACGAGAGCCCAGCAATGGGAAAGACCACGGGAAACACAGAGAGCGCAGGAGAAGCCAGAGCATGGATAGAGGAGAGAGGACGACACAGAGCGCTAGGGCAGAGTCCCCTTAGCTCGTCACAGCTCTTCTCTGCCTTTCTCTCTTCATTCATTTGTTTTACTTGTTTGTGTAGTCTGCCACGTATTATAAAAAGAGAAGAAAAAAACATTAGCACGAGAAACTACCTGGACTTGTCTTTGGCCAACGTAATGTTACTTTATGTAGATCTTTCTATCTCTGCCTTTCTCCTCCCTTTCTAGACCAGCGTTACTTTTCATTCGAGACAGTTGTATTAGAAAAAAAATGCCATTTTAAGTTTTATATGGTTTTGTCTCTGGAAAGTTCCAAATTGCTTTGTACATACGGGTCTGAGAATGTTTTAAATCCTACAGAGCAACCTCCGAAGGTGAATTTGTACCATGCACTGAGCCGTACTGATATTGTGCTGTGTTTGGTTAAGTGCTCTGTTGCATTTTGTTTTCTAATTAAACAACTTTTACAAAAGGAGACGTTGTGTGGGGTGATTATGGTTTTGTTGAGATGTAATTCTTAAAGCTGTAATTCCTTATTCATTTACACAAGTACTCCTCTAAAAAGGTTGTATCTGGTACGATCTCACTCGATTACACGAGTACTCCTCTTCAAAGCACTTTGAGATCTAGGGGATTGTATACCATGGTTATAATGGACTGCTGTAATGTCTGATAAATAATGGACTACCGTAGTGTCTGCTAAATTACTGAATAATGGACTACCGTAGTGTCTGCTAAATGACTGAATAATGGACTACCGTAGTGTCTGCTAAATGACTGAATAATGGACTACAGTAGTGTCTGCTAAATTACTGAATAATGGACTACCGTAGTGTCTGCTAAATGACTGAATAATGGACTACCGTAGTGTCTGCTAAATGACTGAATAATGGACTACAGTAGTGTCTGCTAAATGACTGAATAATGGACTACAGTAGTGTCTGCTAAATTACTGAATAATGGACTACCGTAGTGTCTGCTAAATTACTGAATAATGGACTACCGTAGTGTCTGCTAAATGACTGAATAATGGACTACCGTAGTGTCTGCTAAATGACTGAATAATGGACTACAGTAGTGTCTGCTAAATGACTGAATAATGGACTACCGTAGTGTCTGCTAAATGACTGAATAATGGACTACCGTAGTGTCTGCTAAATGACTGAATAACGGACTACAGTAGTGTCTGCTAAATGACTGAATAATGGACTACCGTAGTGTCTGCTAAATGACTGAATAATAGACTACCGTAGTGTCTGCTAAATGACTGAATAATGGACTACCGTAGTGTCTGCTAAATGACTGAATAATGGACTACAGTAGTGTCTGCTAAATGACTGAATAATGGACTACCGTAGTGTCTGCTAAATGACTGAATAATGGACTACCGTAGTGTCTGCTAAATGACTGAATAACGGACTACAGTAGTGTCTGCTAAATGACTGAATAATGGACTACCGTAGTGTCTGCTAAATGACTGAATAATGGACTACCGTAGTGTCTGCTAAATGACTGAATAATAGACTACCGTAGTGTCTGCTAAATGACTGAATAACGGACTACCGTAGTGTGCTAAATGACTGAATAATGGACTACCGTAGTGTCTGCTAAATTACTGAATAACGGACTACTGTAGTGTCTGCTAAATGACTAAATAATGGACTACCGTAGTGTCTGCTAAATTACTGAATAATGGACTACCGTAGTGTCTGCTAAATGACTAAATAATGGACTACCGTAGTGTCTGCTAAATGACTGAATAATGGACTACCGTAGTATCTGCTAAATGACTGAATAATGGACTACCGTAGTGTCTGCTAATTGACTGAATAATGGACTACCGTAGTGTCTGCTAAATGACTGAATAATGGACTACCGTAGTGTCTGCTAATTGACTGAATAATGGACTACCGTAGTGTCTGCTAAATGACTGAATAATGGACTACCGTAGTGTCTGCTAAATGACTGAATAATGGACTACCGTAGTGTCTGCTAAATGACTGAATAACGGACTACTGTAGTGTCTGCTAAATGACTAAATAATGGACTACCGTAGTGTCTGCTAAATGACTGAATAATAGACTACCGTAGTGTCTGCTAAATGACTAAATAATGGACTACCGTAGTGTCTGCTAAATGACTGAATAACGGACTACCGTAGTGTGCTAAATGACTGAATAATGGACTACCGTAGTGTCTGCTAAATGACTGAATAACGGACTACCGTAGTGTCTGCTAATTGACTGAATAATGGACTACCGTAGTGTCTGCTAAATGACTGAATAATGGACTACCGTAGTGTCTGCTAAATGACTGAATAATGGACTACCGTAGTGTCTGCTAAATGACTGAATAACGGACTACCGTAGTGTGCTAAATGACTGAATAATGGACTACCGTAGTGTGCTAAATGACTGAATAACGGACTACCGTAGTGTCTGCTAAATGACTGAATAATGGACTACAGTAGTGTCTGCTAAATGACTTAATAATGGACTACCGTAGTGTCTGCTAAATGACTGAATGGACTACCGTAGTGTCTGCTAAATGACTGAATAATGGACTACCGTAGTGTCTGCTAAATGACTGAATGGACTACCGTAGTGTGCTAAATGACTGAATAATGGACTACCGTAGTGTCTGCTAAATTACTGAATAATGGACTACCGTAGTGTCTGCTAAATGACTGAATAATGGACTACCGTAGTGTCTGCTAAATGACTAAATAATGGACTACCGTAGTGTCTGCTAAATTACTGAATAACGGACTACTGTAGTGTCTGCTAAATGACTAAATAATGGACTACCGTAGTGTCTGCTAAATGACTGAATAATAGACTACCGTAGTGTCTGCTAAATGACTGAATAACGGACTACCGTAGTGTGCTAAATGACTGAATAATGGACTACCGTAGTGTCTGCTAAATTACTGAATAACGGACTACTGTAGTGTCTGCTAAATGACTAAATAATGGACTACCGTAGTGTCTGCTAAATGACTGAATAATAGACTACCGTAGTGTCTGCTAAATGACTAAATAATGGACTACCGTAGTGTCTGCTAAATGACTGAATAATGGACTACCGTAGTATCTGCTAAATGACTGAATAATGGACTACCGTAGTGTCTGCTAATTGACTGAATAATGGACTACCGTAGTGTCTGCTAATTGACTGAATAATGGACTACCGTAGTGTCTGCTAAATGACTGAATAATGGACTACCGTAGTGTCTGCTAAATGACTGAATAACGGACTACTGTAGTGTCTGCTAAATGACTAAATAATGGACTACCGTAGTGTCTGCTAAATGACTGAATAATGGACTACCGTAGTGTCTGCTAAATGACTGAATAACGGACTACCGTAGTGTGCTAAATGACTGAATAATGGACTACCGTAGTGTGCTAAATGACTGAATAATGGACTACCGTAGTGTGCTAAATGACTGAATAACGGACTACCGTAGTGTCTGCTAAATGACTGAATAATGGACTACCGTAGTATCTGCTAAATGACTGAATAATAGACTACCGTAGTGTCTGCTAAATGACTAAATAATGGACTACCGTAGTGTCTGCTAAATGACTGAATAACGGACTACCGTAGTGTGCTAAATGACTGAATAATGGACTACCGTAGTGTCTGCTAAATGACTGAATAACGGACTACCGTAGTGTCTGCTAATTGACTGAATAATGGACTACCGTAGTGTCTGCTAAATGACTGAATAATGGACTACCGTAGTGTCTGCTAAATGACTGAATAATGGACTACCGTAGTGTCTGCTAAATGACTGAATAACGGACTACCGTAGTGTGCTAAATGACTGAATAATGGACTACCGTAGTGTGCTAAATGACTGAATAACGGACTACCGTAGTGTCTGCTAAATGACTGAATAATGGACTACAGTAGTGTCTGCTAAATGACTTAATAATGGACTACCGTAGTGTCTGCTAAATGACTGAATGGACTACCGTAGTGTCTGCTAAATGACTGAATAATGGACTACCGTAGTGTCTGCTAAATGACTGAATGGACTACCGTAGTGTCTGCTAAATGACTGAATAATGGACTACCGTAGTGTCTGCTAAATGACTGAATAATGGACTACCGTAGTGTCTGCTAAATGACTGAATAATGGACTACCGTAGTGTCTGCTAAATGACTGAATAATGGACTACCGTAGTGTCTGCTAAATGACTGAATAATGGACTACCGTAGTGTCTGCTAAATGACTAAATAATGGACTACCGTAGTGTCTGCTAAATGACTGAATAATGGACTACCGTAGTGTCTGCTAAATGACTGAATAACGGACTACCGTAGTGTCTGCTAAATGACTGAATAATGGGCTACCGTAGTGTGCTAAATGACTGAATAATGGACTACCGTAGTGTGCTAAATGACTGAATAATGGACTACCGTAGTATCTGCTAAATGACTGAATAATGGACTACCGTAGTATCTGCTAAATGACTGAATAATGGACTACCGTAGTGTCTGCTAAATGACTGAATAATGGACTACCGTAGTGTCTGCTAAATGACTGAATAATGGACTACCGTAGTGTCTGCTAAATGACTGAATAATGGACTACCGTAGTGTGCTAAATGACTGAATAATGGACTACCGTAGTATCTGCTAAATGACTGAATAATGGACTACCGTAGTTTCTACTAAATGACTGAATAATGGACTACAGTAGTGTCTGCTAAATGACTGAATAATGGACTACCGTAGTGTCTGCTAAATGACTGAATAACGGACTACCGTAGTGTCTGCTAAATGACTGAATAACGGACTACCGTAGTGTCTGCTAAATGACTGAATAACGGACTACCGTAGTGTCTGCTAAATGACTGAATAATGGACTACAGTAGTGTCTGCTAAATGACTGAATAACGGACTACCGTAGTGTCTGCTAAATGACTGAATAACGGACTACCGTAGTGTCTGCTAAATGACTGAATAACGGACTACCGTAGTGTCTGCTAAATGACTGAATAATGGACTACTGTAGTGTCTGCTAAATGACTGAATAATGGACTACCGTAGTGTCTGCTAAATGACTGAATAATGGACTACCGTAGTGTCTGCTAAATGACTGAATAATGGACTACCGTAGTGTCTGCTAAATGAATGAATAATGGACTACCGTAGTATCTGCTAAATGACTGAATAACGGACTACCGTAGTGTCTGCTAAATGACTGAATAACGGACTACCGTAGTATCTGCTAAATGACTGAATAACGGACTACCGTAGTGTCTGCTAAATGACTGAATAATGGACTACCGTAGTATCTGCTAAATGACTGAATAACGGACTACCGTAGTGTCTGCTAAATGACTGAATAATGGACTACCGTAGTGTCTGCTAAATGACTGAATAATGGACTACCGTAGTGTCTGCTAAATGACTGAATAATGGACTACCGTAGTGTCTGCTAAATGAATGAATAATGGACTACCGTAGTATCTGCTAAATGACTGAATAACGGACTACCGTAGTGTCTGCTAAATGACTGAATAACGGACTACCGTAGTATCTGCTAAATGACTGAATAACGGACTACCGTAGTGTCTGCTAAATGACTGAATAATGGACTACCGTAGTATCTGCTAAATGACTGAATAACGGACTACCGTAGTGTCTGCTAAATGACTGAATAATGGACTACCGTAGTGTCTGCTAAATGACTGAATAACGGACTACCGTAGTGTCTACTAAATGACTGAATAATGGACTACCGTAGTGTCTGCTAAATGACTGAATAATGGACTACCGTAGTGTGCTAAATGACTGAATAATGGACTACCGTAGTGTCTGCTAAATGACTGAATAATGGACTACCGTAGTGTCTGCTAAATGACTGAATAATGGACTACCGTAGTATCTGCTAAATGACTGAATAACGGACTACCGTAGTGTCTGCTAAATGACTGAATAATGGACTACCGTAGTGTGCTAAATGACTGAATAACGGACTACCGTAGTGTGCTAAATGACTGAATAACGGACTACCGTAGTGTGCTAAATGACTGAATAACGGACTACCGTAGTGTGCTAAATGACTGAATAATGGACTACCGTAGTGTGCTAAATGACTGAATAACGGACTACCGTAGTGTGCTAAATGACTGAATAACGGACTACCGTAGTTTCTGCTAAATGACTGAATAACGGACTACCGTAGTTTCTGCTAAATGACTGACTACCATGTAATAAAGTGCATCATACTCCGTTGTTCATTGTCCCCATTAGAAATAAACCATAAGTATCGACATCAATGAAAGGGAGATATGAGTATTTTCTATATTCTATTTTGTACTGAATGACAATGAATTTGAATTAATGAAAGTGGAAAAGTTGTACATTTTGATCATTTTTGTCTGACTGTTTCTCTTGATAAAGATAGTCAAGAAAATGGCACAGTACATTACAAATCCTCTGTTATTGAAAATACAGTCAGATATATTACTCTTCAATAAAGATACATATACTTTCTCATATATACTGAACAAAAATATAAACGCAACATGTAAAGTGTTGGTCCCATGTTTCATGAGCTGAAATAAAATATCCCAGAAATGTTCCATACCCACGAAAAGCTTACTTCTCTCATATTTTGTGCACAAATTTGTTTACATTCCTGTTAGTGAGCATTTCTCGTTTGCCAAAAGATTTCAGCCACCTGACAGGTGTGGCATATCAAGAAGCTGATTAAACCATTTGAAAGGCCATTCTAAAAATGTGCACAGATGTCTCAAGTTTTGAAGGAGCATGCAATTGGCATGCTGACTGCAGGAATGTCCACCAGAGCTGTTTGAAATGTGTTAATTTCTCTACCATAAGCCACCTCCAACTTCATTTTAGAGAATTTGATAGTATGTCAAACCGGCCTCATAACCGCAGACCACGTGTAACCACGCAGCTCAGGACCTCCACATCTGGCTTCTTCACCTGCAGGATTGTCTGAGACCAGCGACCTGGACAGCTGATGAAACCGAGGAGTATTTCTGTCTGTAATAAAGCCCTTTTGTGGGAGAAAACTAATTCTGATTGGGAGGGCCTAGCTGCTAAGTGGGTGGGCCTATGGCTGCGCATGTGAAATCCATAGATTAGGGCCTTATGAATTTATTTAAATTGACTGATTTCCTTATATTCACTGTAACTCAGTAAATTTGTTGAAATTGTTGCGTGTTGCATTTATATTTTTGTTCAGTATACATCAGTAATAAAAAGGAAAGATGCATATAAAACAAGTCATTAAAATTAACTTGTTGAAGGTATTGTAAAAATGACACAAAAACTAGAAATACATGTTTGAGCTTTTGAGCTTTTGATTTGATTTGACCAACTTCAGCATGGAGGATGAGGATGTGTTAGGAATAGTATACTTCACAGGTCATTTCTCACAAGTCATACAAATATTTTCTACTACTTGATACAACAGGCAAAGAGATAGGAAATCACCACTTTGGATACGATATCTCAACCATCACACCCCAAACCTTAAAAAAAAAAAACGGACAATTTGGAAAACGTTACGGTCCGCTATAGCAGTGTTTCCCAACCCTGGAACTCCAGTACAACCTACAGAACACGTTTGTATTGTTACCCTGGACAAGCACACCTGATTCAACTTGTCAACTAATCATAAATCCCTCAAGGAATAAGGTGCATTTGTCAAGGGCTAGAACAACAACGTGTACTGCTGGAGGTACTGGAAGACGAGTTGGGAAACACTGAGCTATAGCATTCAGCTGTCTTCAGTGACCATACAATACATACTGCCATCGGCCCTGTAAAGCCGACCAGAGCCATATTGTAGCTTTTGCGTTTAACCAGGAAGTTAGAAGACCACTTTCCCAAAGGAGACCTTAGTTTTACAGAGTAAGGCAGACTGATTTGAGATTGAACAATTGCTTGTGGGTTGCAGTGCCCATGTTGGCACCAAAAGATCCAGAGACTGTATTACATTCTCGTTCTGTGATACCCATGATTAGAGCCATATATTCAGATACATTCATGGCTCTACTTCTTTTCTTCAGTCCAGAACCCCCCTTCACATCTTGACTGCAGGTGCCACAGTCTCCACACACACAGGCTCCGAGTCGGGCCCCTTGCTGGCCTCTGTCTGGGCAGACACAGATAGGCAGTAAGTGGAGGAAGGGTTGAGGTCAGTGACGATAGAGCTCTCGCCATACACGGTCAGTATCTGGGAGCGGCTGGCGTGGCGGGGGTGAGAACTCTGCTCTCGGACCACCAGGGTGTAGTAGGCCGCCCCCTTCACGCGGGACCACTCCACTAGGAGGACGTTTGGGGTTTCCACGGTGACCTGCACCTTGGGCATGGACAGACCTGATGAAGGAGGCAAGGAAAGTGGTCTGATTATGAACTGAATTATTTATTAGAATTGATTTGTCATAACCACTTTTCAGTTTGTAACGTTGCTCTCCTGTATCATAGAGTATGAAGTAGAGCAGAGCTTAACGCACCCGTCTCTGAGATCATCTCTTCTTCACTGAGATCTCTCCTTTTCAAGTGATGCACTGTAGATGGGAACCATGTTAAGAGACAGTGATTAACATTGTATTAAGAGACAGTGATTAACATTATATTAAGAGACAGGGATTAACATCATATTAAGAGACTGTGATTAACATTGTATTAAGAGACAGTGATTAACATTATATTAAGAGACAGGGATTAACATCATATTAAGAGACTGTGATTAACATTGTATTAAGAGACAGTGATTAACATTATATTAAGAGACAGGGATTAACATCATATTAAGAGACTGTGATTAACATTATATTAAGAGACAGTGATTAACATTATATTAAGAGACAGTGATTAACATTATATTAAGAGACAGTGATTAACATTATATTAAGAGACAGTGATTAACATTATATTAAGAGACAGTGATTAACATTATATTAAGAGACAGTGATTAACATTATATTAAGAGACATTGATTAACATTATATTAAGAGACAGTGATTAACATCATATTAAGAGACAGTGATTAACATTATATTAAGAGACAGTGATTAACACCATATTAAGAGACATTGATTAACATTATATTAAGAGACAGTGATTAATATCATATTAAGAGACAGTGATTAACATTATATTAAGAGACAGTGATTAACATCATATTAAGAGACAGTGATTAACATTATATTAAGAGACATTGATTAACATTATATTAAGAGACAGTGATTAACATCATATTAAGAGACAGTGATTAACATTATATTAAGAGACAGTGATTAACACCATATTAAGAGACATTGATTAACATTATATTAAGAGACATTGATTAACATTATATTAAGAGACAGTGATTAACATTATATTAAGAGACAGTGATTAACATCATATTAAGAGACAGTGATTAACATTATATTAAGAGACATTGATTAACATTGTATTAAGAGACAGTGATTAACATCGTATTAAGAGACAGTGATTAACATTATATTAAGAGACAGTGATTAACATCGTATTAAGAGACAGTGATTAACATCATATTAAGAGACAGTGATTAACATCATATTAAGAGACAGTGATTAACATCGTATTAAGAGACAGTGATTAACATCGTATTAAGAGACAGTGATTAACATCATATTAAGAGACAGTGATTAACATCGTATTAAGAGACAGTGATTAACATCATATTAAGAGACAGTGATTAACATCATATTAAGAGACAGTGATTAACATCATATTAAGAGACAGTGATTAACATCATATTAAGAGACAGTGATTAACATCATATTAAGAGACAGTGATTAACATCATATTAAGAGACAGTGATTAACATCATATTAAGAGACAGTGATTAACATCATATTAAGAGACAGTGATTAACATTATATTAAGAGACATTGATTAACATCATATTAAGAGACAGTGATTAACATCATATTAAGAGACAGTGATTAACATCATATTAAGAGACAGTGATTAACATCATATTAAGAGACAGTGATTAACATTATATTGAGAGACATTGATTAACATTATATTAAGAGACAGTGATTAACATCATATTAAGAGACAGTGATTAACATCATATTAAGAGACAGTGATTAACATCGTATTAAGAGACAGTGATTAACATCATATTAAGAGACAGTGATTAACATTATATTAAGAGACAGTGATTAACATTATATTAAGAGACAGTGATTAATATCATATTAAGAGACAGTGATTAACATCATATTAAGAGACAGTGATTAACATCGTATTAAGAGACAGTGATTAACATCATATTAAGAGACAGTGATTAACATCGTATTAAGAGACAGTGATTAACATTATATTAAGAGACATTGATTAACATCATATTAAGAGACAGTGATTAACATCATATTAAGAGACAGTGATTAACATCATATTAAGAGACAGTGATTAACATCATATTAAGAGACAGTGATTAACATCATATTAAGAGACAGTGATTAACATCATATTAAGAGACAGTGATTAACATCATATTAAGAGACAGTGATTAACATCATATTAAGAGACAGTGATTAACATCATATTAAGAGACAGTGATTAACATCATATTAAGAGACAGTGATTAACATCGTATTAAGAGACAGTGATTAACATCATATTAAGAGACAGTGATTAACATTATATTAAGAGACAGTGATTAACATTATATTAAGAGACAGTGATTAATATCATATTAAGAGACAGTGATTAACATCATATTAAGAGACAGTGATTAACATCGTATTAAGAGACAGTGATTAACATCATATTAAGAGACTGCCTTCTGCCTATTTCGATAACAAACGGTCACATTTTCAAACACAACCGTCTGGGTTGGTTCCTACCTGTTATTTCCCTGGTGGGGTCGCTCTCCCCGGCAGTGTTGCTAGCGGTGACCTCCAGGTTGTTGTAGTCGAGGTTGGCCAGGGAACAGGACAGCTGTACCGTGCTGCACACCTGGGTCCGCACCACTCCACTGATGTCATACACCGTATACATGGTGGCGTAGACGGAACCATTCCACGAGATGGTGGCCGAGGAGTTGAAACCACTGTAGGTCACCACCGGTGGAGGGCAAGGGGCTGGAGAGACGGAATGCTATGGTTAGAGTTATGGTTATGGTTGAGTTATGTTATGTTTAGGGCAAGGTCTATATGACCTCACCAGGAAAAACTCTGGGTCCTAGTAATGTTATGTTATGACTATGAGCCATAAACATAAAGAGTTGCACACTCCATATATAAACTCCCAGTAATCTATTGGGTAAATCACCAACGTTTCGGCATCACAGAAGAAGAAGAAGGCACCCTGAAGAAGGCACCCTGAAGAAGGCACCCTGAAGAAGGCACCCTGAAGAAGGCACCCTGAAGAAGGCACCCTGAAGAAGGCACCCTGAAGAAGGCACCCTGATGCCGAAACGTTGGTGATTTACCAACGTTTATATATGAAGTGTGCAACTCTTTATTTTTATAGCTTAGTTTATTCGCCGTTAGTCAGCACCTCTACATAAAATTATTTTCTCTGGGTGTGCACCTGCTCATGTTTTTTATATGTCATGACTTTAACACATGATGCACTGCCGTCGGATTTTGCTGTGAAATGTGTTATGCCATAGAGATAGCTTGAGAGACAAAATAATAAGAAAATGGACTGCTTTAAAATGTAGCTGCTGTCACATATAACGGAACAGATACATGCATGAGTCCTCTATCTAAATCTATGAGTTATGAGTCCTCTATCTAACTCTATGAGTTATGCACATCTGTCCCACGTTAGGCCTCTTGCTGTACCTGTGATTCCAGTGATGGCGGCAGAGGGGGCGCTGTCGCCTGCAAAGTTCCTGCTCCTCACTGTCGCGCTATAGGACGAGCCACAGGGGAGGAGCAGCTCAAAGAAGCTGGAGCTGGTCCAATAGGAAGACAGCTCGAACAGGGATTGGCTGTCTCCTAGGATGCTCCCGGTCACCTCCAGCAGGTATTGGACATTGGGACAGTTCACATGGGTCCAGGAAGCACGCAAAAACTGGGTCTGGTTCTGCATGGGGAACATGGTCACTGCTATGGTCTCTGGGGGACAGGGAGCTACAGAAAAGGGGAAGGACAAACTGTCAGACTTTGAACAAAACGTCAACAAATACCTATACAGATCTAAACATGTTCCTTCCTTTCTGACCTTCCTCTCCTGTTTGATGAAGAGATGAGGAGGGAAGATGTCAGGAATCAAGAAAATATCAATTAGTTATCCTCCCAAGACCAAGAAAAACTATCACTACTCAATGATCAATATGTCTGTACAATAAGGTGACTGTATAATATGATGACTGTACAATATGATGACTGTACAATAAGGTGACTGTACAATAAGGTGACTGTATAATATGATGACTGTACAATAAGGTGACTGTACAATAAGGTGACTGTACAATATGATGACTGTACAATAAGGTGACTGTATAATATGATGACTGTACAATATGATGACTGTACAATATGATGACTGTACAATAAGGTGACTGTACAATATGATGACTGTACAATAAGGTGACTGTACAATATGATGACTGTACAATATGATGACTGTACAATAAGGTGACTGTATAATATGATGACTGTACAATATGATGACTGTACAATATGATGACTGTACAATAAGGTGACTGTACAATAAGGTGACTGTATAATATGATGACTGTACAATATGATGACTGTACAATAAGGTGACTGTACAATATGATGACTGTACAATATGATGACTGTACAATAAGGTGACTGTACAATAAGGTGACTGTATAATATGATGACTGTACAATATGATGACTGTACAATAAGGTGACTGTACAATATGATGACTGTACAATAAGGTGACTGTATAATATGATGACTGTACAATATGATGACTGTACAATAAGGTGACTGTACAATATGATGACTGTACAATATGATGACTGTACAATATGATGACTGTACAATAAAGTGACTGTACAATATGATGACTGTACAATATGATGACTGTACAATAAAGTGACTGTACAATATGATGACTGTACAATATGATGACTGTACAATATGATGACTGTACAATAAGATGACTGTACAATATGATGACTGTACAATAAGGTGACTGTACAATAAGATGACTGTATAATATGATGACTGTACAATAAGGTGACTGTACAATATGATGACTGTACAATATGATGACTGTACAATATGATGACTGTACAATAAGATGACTGTACAATATGATGACTGTACAATAAGATGGCTGTACAATAAGATGGCTGTACAATACCTGCTCCAGCCAGCAGAGGCTCACTGAAGGAGCTGTTGCAGGTCCCGTCTGAGGCCTGAACAGAGAAGTTGTACTGGGCACCACACTCCAGCCCTGTGATGGTACAGGAGGTCCCTGTGCTCTCACAGTAAAGCATGATGCCATCCTCAGCCTGGGCACAGCCCCAGTAGTCCACAACACCACCTCTGACTGTCCACGACAGCAACGCAGAGTGGTTGACACACTGGACCAACACGGACAGACCGTCTGGCTGGCAGGGCACTGAAGGAGAGAAAGGTCAAAGTTGAAAGTTTAGGTCAAATGGCAGATGATGACATCATATACAGTGCCTTGCGAAAGTATTCGGCCCCCTTGAACTTTGCGACCTTTTGCCACATTTCAGGCTTCAAACATAAAGATATAAAACTGTATTTTTTTGTGAAGAATCAACAACAAGTGGGACACAATCATGAAGTGGAACGACATTTATTGGATATTTCAAACCTTTTTAACAAATCAAAAACTGAAAAATTGGGCGTGCAAAATTATTCAGCCCCCTTAAGTGAATACTTTGTAGCGCCACCTTTTGCTGCGATTACAGCTGTAAGTCGCTTGGGGTATGTCTCTATCAGTTTTGCACATCGAGAGACTGACATTTTTTCCCATTCCTCCTTGCAAAACAGCTCGAGCTCAGTGAGGTTGGATGGAGAGCATTTGTGAACAGCAGTTTTCAGTTCTTTCCACAGATTCTCGATTGGATTCAGGTCTGGACTTTGACTTGGCCATTCTAACACCTGGATATGTTTATTTTTGAACCATTCCACTGTAGATTTTGCTTTATGTTTTGGATCATTGTCTTGTTGGAAGACAAATCTCCGTCCCAGTCTCAGGTCTTTTGCAGACTCCATCAGGTTTTCTTCCAGAATGGTCCTGTATTTGGCTCCATCCATCTTCCCATCAATTTTAACCATCTTCCCTGTCCCTGCTGAAGAAAAGCAGGCCCAAACCATGATGCTGCCACCACCATGTTTGACAGTGGGGATGGTGTGTTCAGCTGTGTTGCTTTTACGCCAAACATAACGTTTTGCATTGTTGCCAAAAAGTTCAATTTTGGTTTCATCTGACCAGAGCACCTTCTTCCACATGTTTGGTGTGTCTCCCAGGTGGCTTGTGGCAAACTTTAAACAACACTTTTTATGGATATCTTTAAGAAATGGCTTTCTTCTTGCCACTCTTCCATAAAGGCCAGATTTGTGCAATATACGAATGATTGTTGTCCTATGGACAGAGTCTCCCACCTCAGCTGTAGATCTCTGCAGTTCATCCAGAGTGATCATGGGCCTCTTGGCTGCATCTCTGATCAGTCTTCTCCTTGTATGAGCTGAAAGTTTAGAGGGACGGCCAGGTCTTGGTAGATTTGCAGTGGTCTGATACTCCTTCCATTTCAATATTATCGCTTGCACAGTGCTCCTTGGGATGTTTAAAGCTTGGGAAATCTTTTTGTATCCAAATCCGGCTTTAAACTTCTTCACAACAGTATCTCGGACCTGTCTGGTGTGTTCCTTGTTCTTCATGATGCTCTCTGCGTTTTTAACGGACCTCTGAGACTATCACAGTGCAGGTGCATTTATACGGAGACTTGATTACACACAGGTGGATTGTATTTATCATCATTAGTCATTTAGGTCAACATTGGATCAATCCTCACTGAACTTCTGGAGAGAGTTTGCTGCACTGAAAGTAAAGGGGCTGAATAATTTTGCACGCCCAATTTTTCAGTTTTTGATTTGTTAAAAAAGTTTGAAATATCCAATAAATGTCGTTCTACTTCATGATTGTGTCCCACTTGTTGTTGATTCTTCACAAAAAAATACAGTTTTATATCTTTATGTTTGAAGCCTGAAATGTGGCAAAAGGTCGCAAAGTTCAAGGGGGCCGAATACTTTCGCAAGGCACTGTAAATAGTACATCATATTTCGGCAGAAGCACATGGACCGTGTCATCAGAAGTTCTTTGGGACACACACGTAATATTTGTGTGATGCGTACCCGTATTGAACGTGACGTTCTGGCTGGCCATACTGGAGCAGTTCTCGTGGCTAGCGGTCACAGAGACGGCATACTGCTGACCACACTGCAGCGCAGACAGGGAGCAGTTGCTGGCGGTCGTGTTGCAGGACCGCACGTCACCATTTCCACCCGTTGCGATCATGAGGTAGGTCTCCGCCACAGGGGACGCGGTCCAGGACACGTGCACTCCATGGGACTCACAGGAGGAGCTGATGACCACACCCTGGGGTGGGCAGGGTTCTGAGAGGAACAGATAGGGAGGAGGGTGAGAGGTCAGAGATGAACTTTAGATAGATAACTAGAACAAGCAAGGACACTAACCATGTTGACAATAATGACCACTGTTATAACAACTGTTATAAACCCTGTTCTGGAACAGCTTTACTACAGAGTACCAGGGTCTGTATGCACAAAGCGTCTCAGAGCAGGAGTGCTGATCTAGGATCAGTTGTGTCTTAGCTCCTAATGAATATGATTATGTGGACAGGCAGGTCCTGATCCCAGATCAGAACTCAGTACTCTAAGGTACTTTGTGAATACGGGACCAGGTATGACTCTTAATGCAGCAATGAAAGTAACATAGTAACCTACCCATGCTGATCCTATAAGGAGGACTCCTCTGACTGGTGCAGCAGTCTGATGATGCTGCTACGATGACGGTGTAGTGCAGACCGCAGAGCGCCCCCTCCAGGTCACAGCTGCTGGCAGAGCTGTTGCAGGTCAGCACGCTGCGGTCACTGGCCTCCGCTGTGGCGGTGTACACAGAGTTTCCCACGCTGCCCTCCATGGGCTCCCACAGGACCCGGATGGAGGAGTTGTGACACTGGGCGAAGGCGGTGATGCTTGCCAGGGCGCAGGGAGCTGGAGGTAAACACATGATATTTTGTTATTGATTTTCAGAGATATATATAGCATGACACTAAATAATATGACAGTGGAAGACAAAATGATAGCCAGGTTAGGTTGATAGGTTAAAATAATCACTATAATTTTCCCAGTCAACTTACATTGTCCTCCAAGAGTTACTGAATATCACTTATATTTATTTTTACACCAACGACCAAAAACCTTACATCCCAGCAACATAGCCCCGTTCATCCAACCAGAACCTGGCGACATCGCCATTCATTACCTGTCTCGAGTTCGAAGGTCGCACTGGGTGGACTATCACAGTGTCCGTTGCTAGCAGTAACAGAGAAGGTGTAGCGCACGCCGCAGGCCAGGTCAGGCACCTCACAGGTGGTGTCAAAGCCGGGGATGGAGCAGGAGGAGTTGAACCCCCCCACGCCATCAGCAGTCACCATGTATCTGTCCACCCCCAGAGCAGGGGCCCAGGACACCCAGGCAGAGTTGGTCACACAGTTCTGGCTACCGTTCACCCTCGTGGGCATGCATGGGGCTGGGTAGAAGGAGAGGAAGGGATGGTTAGATACACTGGAGCAATAGTCCTAGAGAGAAGATGCCTTTTAGTAGGGAAGTTATGAACACTTTGAAGGGAGGTTTAGAGTCAGAAAAAAGTATCTCATCTGGGATCATTAATCATCTAGAACTTTATATGTGTCATATAAAATATTCTATTCTGTTTTGATCAATCTAATTACAAAAACGTTCAGGAATCAAACTGTAGATCGGTTATGTATTAGTTGCTACACAATAGTTGATGGTGCATTCTGATGACAAACAACTGAGCAATGTCGTGTTCTGATGACCGGGCCGTACCTGATGAGACGTTGAGAGCCTGACTTGGCATGCTGTGGCAGCCTCCTCTGGCAGCGGTGACCTGGACAGAGAAGTTCTCTCCACAGGGAAGACTGGTGATGGAGCACTGGGTATCTGTAGTGTTACAGGAGTGGCTGCTCCCTCCCTCTGTCACTGCATCCACCAGGAAAAACCAGGCATCCATGTTGGGTTCCCAGGTCACCAACATGATGCCTGAGGCACAGTGCACCTGGGCAGCCACATTCTGGGGCGGGCAGGGGGCTGGAGGGAGGGATTCTCATTAGTCAATTGCATTAGCAACACATTACTATCTGTGTATGTGTGTGTGTTCATGTTTTTTGCCCGTCTCACCAGTTTGCACGTCTGAGCTGACACTCTGAATGCTCCTACAGACTCCATCCATAGAGTGGACTGAGACGTTGTACATCTGGCCACACTGCAATCCCTCCAGATCACAGTAGGTGGCGCTAGAGTTACAGGAGGTAATGTGGCTGTTGGTAGCCTCTCCTACAACCATATAGGACAGTGCTCCACTGCCTCTGTCCCAGGTCACTGAGGTAGAGTTGGTGCTGCACTGGAGGCTAGTCTGCAGGTTACCAGGAGCACAGGGCCCTAGAGTGGAGACGAGAGGATGGACAGTGGGTTCATTTGGTGTTATTCAATTATCTAATCATTGAAAAACACATACATCCATATAATAAGAAAATGACTTGGATAGTCTTATAATAACCAAGATATTACTCCAAATGATCAAAGATATGCACTGAGTGTACAAAACATTGAGAACACCTTCCTCATATCTGCACAATCTCGAACAGCCTACTGTCACTCACAGACTCAAGAGCTGCACTAGCTGAAAATAAATGTGAACAAAGCGGAATCAGGAAATTAATGTGCACTCTCCATTGCTTTTCAATGCAGATCCCGCATGAATTCCTATTTGATGAATAAGGCCTGTTTTTATTTTGAAGCCAGAAGGAGGCTAGTATCAGCTACATGTATGCCTTTACTAGACTATGGGGATATTTTATATATGAATGCTTCCGCTCAGTGTTTGAGATCAATTAACACTCTTTACCATGGCACTTTGAGAATTATTTTAAACTGCAAAACCCTTACGCACCACTGCATTTTGTATACCAGGGTTGGCTGGCCTTCTCTAGTCACTCGTAGGCTCAGTCACTTGTATACTTTTATTTACAAAGCCATTTTGGGTTTAATACCTTTTTATTTGTGCATTTTTATTGTTCAGTAATGTGGTGGGTACTCTCTTCGTTCGCTGGACTTTATCCTGCTAACTGTTCCAAATGTCCAAACTGAATTTGGTAAAAGGGCTTTTATGTACTCTGCACCATCGTCTTGGAACACCTTACAAAATACTATTAAACTGGAAGAACTTGTCCCGATTGGTGTTTTTAAATCACCAATGAAGGATTTTGAGGCTGATTCCCTGACCTGTCAATGTTTTTAATTTGCTGTTTTATACTCTTGCGAATTCAATGGTTTTTACTAGATTAATTGTAGTTTTTCATGTTTGTCTGTAATTTTTTTGTAATGACTTGGTGCTGCCTATCTTGGCCAGGGTGCTCTTGAAAAATATATTTTAATCTCAATGAGCCCTTCCTGGTTAAATAAAGTTTAAATAAATCAAATGTAAAAAACTTGTGAAAGTGTCAAAATGACACAATTTAAATTTAGTTAAAAACATCTTTATATCGAAGGAGTGCCTATAATTTGATGGCCTGCACATGCGCAGTTGGCGCATGACACATGGTCTGCATTTCAAACTCAAAGTAGACAGCCCTCGGCCCTAAACCCTCAGCCCTTGGGGGAATCCCCACGGCCATATTTGTTGTCAGTTCAAATGATTAGCCAAGCAAAGGAAGTTTGCAACTTAGTTAGCTTTTGGAAATTTGTAGAAATAAAACATTTGTTAGCTAATTAATTTGCTAGCTATCATACAGTAGAGGTATATTAATAATTATATAGTTAATATAAGTAGACATGTAATCATAATTGACTGTAGTGTGTATAAAGCACCCACAAGCTACCGGTGGCTAAAACACAAATTTATTTTTTTATAAAGATAACATCTCTGGTCATCCCTACTGCCCCTGATCTGGAAGAATCACTGAACACAAGTGCTTTGTCTGTAAATTATGTCTGAGTGTTGGACTGTGCCCCTGGTTATCCGTCAATAAAAATGTAATACAAATTGTGGGATATGAAGTGGTGTTGTTAGCACCCCCTATCTTCTGGGAGTGTAAGGTGTTATTGTCCCCGTATACTGGGCTGGCATCCCAGGTCAGGGACAGGATGTTGGTGGAACAGGACACCATGCCCTCCAGGTCGATGGGTGGACACAGTGCTGAGCAGTCCAGAGACAACAGATGTACTAGAGTATACAGTTGCTAACTCAAGTCCAACAAGTGGGAATGTAATGAAGAATGGAATCTCGGACCCCCAGAACTTAATTATTGCGTTAATGCGTCAGATCCTCCATCAGGTTCAGGGGATAGATGTATGAGAAACGATACAAACCAGACTATCAAAGTCTCCACCCCACTAAATGGATGGGCTAAATGTCCCCTCCCCTTCTGAAATTCAAAAGATGTGAACACCTGCGAAATCATGATTTGTCCAAACGATCAGTGGCGTAAAAAATCTTCACTGCGGAACAAAGTCCCTGGTTAATCGTCTCATCCCACAGTCTGTTGAGAGATGCTACGATATCGTTCTATGTTACGTGCGTCTGTTCATGAGAGATTATGAAGGATGTAATCGAGTTCTAGATCTACAAGATATTCATCACATACAGACAGACTCTGTCTCTTCTCACCTGTTCTGAGTTCAACGTCAGGGCTGGGGTCGCTATGGCAGCCCCTGTCCATGGTAACCACGGTGACAGCGTAGGTCTCGGCGCAGTGCAGGTCGGTGAAGGAACAGTCGGTGGAGTTGGAGCTGCAGGTGTGGGTGTGTCCGTCGTCACCTGTGGCTGTTGCTAGGTACATGTCCTCCCCGGCAACGGCCGTCCAGGAGACAGTGCCCATATTGCCATCACACTGCAGAGACGTTGTGACATTGGTGGGGGGACAGGCACCTGTAGGGAGAGAGGGAGGGTGATGGAGAAAGAGAGAGACAGAGAGAAGGGAGAGACAGAGAAAAGGAGAGATTATTATTTGTATTTTTGACAACGTTTACTTTGACTTCACCACATTTCTAAAGACAATTATGTACTTTTTACTCCATACATTTTCCCAAACAGCCAGAAGTTCTTCTTACATGTTGACAGGAAAATGTTCAAATTCACACACTTATAAAGATAACATCTCTGGTCATCCCTACTGCCCTGATCTGGAAGAATCACTGAACACAAATGCTTTGTATGTAAATTATGTCTGAGTGTTGGACTGTGCCCCTGGTTATCCGTCAATAAAAATGTAATACAAATTGTGGGATATGAAGTGGTGTTGTTAGCACCCCCTATCTTCTGGGAGTGTAAGGTGTTATTGTCCCCGTATACTGGGCTGGCATCCCAGGTCAGGGACAGGATGTTGGTGGAACAGGACACCATGCCCTCCAGGTCGATGGGTGGACACAGTGCTGAGCAGTCCAGAGACAACAGATGTACTAGAGTATACAGTTGCTAACTCAAGTCCAACAAGTGAGAATGTAATGAAGAATGGAATCTCGGACCCCCAGAACTTAATTCTTGCGTTAATGCGTCAGATCCTCCATCAGGTTCAGGGGATAAAATCAAATCAAATCAAATTCTATTTGTCACATACACATGGTTAGCAGATGTTAATGCGAGTGTAGCGAAATGCTTGTGCTTCTAGTTCCGACAATGCAGTAATAACCAACGAGTAATCTAACCTAACAATTCCAAAACTACTACCTTATACACACAAGTGTAAAGGGATAAAGAATATGTACATAAAGATATGTGAATGAGTGATGGTACAGAACGGCATAGGCAAGATGCAGTAGATGGTATCGAGTACAGTATATACATATGAGATGAGTATGTAAACAAAGTGGCACAGTTTAAAGTGGCTAGTGATACATGTATTACATAAAGATGCAGTAGATGATATAGAGTACAGTATATACGTAGACATATGAGATGAATAATGTAGGGTATGTAAACATTATATTAAGTAGCATTGTTTAAAGTGGCTAGTGATATATTTTACATCAATTCCCATTATTAAAGTGGCTGGAGTTGAGTCAGTGTGTTGGCAGCAGCCACTCAATGTTAGTGGTGGCTGTTTAACAGTCTGATGGCCTTGAGATAGAAGCTGTTTTTCAGTCTCTCGGTCCCAGCTTTGATGCACCTGTACTGACCTCGCCTTCTGGATGATAGCGGGGTGAACAGGCAGTGGCTCGGGTGGTTGTTGTCCTTGATGATCTTTATGGCCTTCCTGTGACTTCGGATGGTGTAGGTGTCCTGGAGGGCAGGTAGTTTGCCCCCGGTGATGCGTTGTGCGGACCTCACTACCCTCTGGAGAGCCTTACGGTTGTGGGCGGAGCAGTTGACGTACCAGGCGGTGATACAGCCCGACAGGATGCTCTCGATTGTGCATCTGTCGAAGTTTGTGAGTGCTTTTGGTGACAAGCCGAATTTCTTCAGCCTCCTGAGGTTGAAGAGGCGCTGTTGCGCCTTCTTCACGATGCTGTCTGTGTGGGTGGACCAATTCAGTTTGTCTGTGATGTGTACGCCGAGGAACTTAAAACTTATTACACTCTCCACTGCTGTTCCATCGATGTGGATAGGGGGGTGTTCCCTCTGCTGTTTCCTGAAGTCCACAATCATCTCCTTAGTTTTGTTGACGTTGAGTGTGAGGTTATTTTCCTGACACCACACTCCAAGGGCCCTTACCTCCTCCCTGTAGGCCGTCTCGTCGTTGTTGGTAATCAAGCCTACCACTGTTGTGTCGTCCGCAAACTTGATGATTGAGTTGGAGGCGTGCGTGGCCACGCAGTCGTGGGTGAACAGGGAGTACAGGAGAGGGCTCAGAACGCATCCTTGTGGGGCCCCAGTGTTGAGGATCAGCAAGGTGGAGATGTTGTTACCTACCCTCACCACCTGGGGGCGGCCCGTCAGGAAGTCCAGTACCCAGTTGCACAGGGCGGGGTCGAGACCCAGGGTCTGGAGCTTGATGACGAGTTTGGAGGGTACTTTGGTGTTAAATGCTGAGCTGTAGTCGATGAACAGCATTCTCACATAGGTATTCCTCTTGTCCAGATGGGTTAGCGCAGTGTGCAGTGTGGTTGAGATTGCATCGTCTGTGGACCTATTTGGGCGGTATGCAAATTGGAGTGGGTCTAGGGTGTCAGGTAGGTTGGAGGTGATATGGTCCTTGACTAGTCTCTCAAAGCACTTCATGATGACGGAAGTGAGTGCTACGGGGCGGTAGTCGTTTAGCTCAGTTACCTTAGCTTTCTTGGGAACAGGAACAATGTTGGCCCTCTTGAAGCATGTGGGAACAGAAGACTGGGATAGGGATTGATTGAATATGTCCGTAAACACACCAGCCAGCTGGTCTGCGCATGCTCTGAGGGCGCGGCTGGGGATGCCGTCTGGGCCTGCAGCCTTGCGAGGGTTAACACGTTTAAATGTTTTACTCACCTCAGCTGCAGTGAAGGAGAGTCCGCATGTTTTGGTTGCGGGCCGTGTCAGTGGCACTGTATTGTCCTCAAAGCGGGCAAAAAAAGTTATTT
The DNA here is from genome assembly GCF_057628025.1 of Oncorhynchus mykiss. Lineage (NCBI taxonomy): Eukaryota > Metazoa > Chordata > Actinopteri > Salmoniformes > Salmonidae > Oncorhynchus > Oncorhynchus mykiss. The sequence goes on from NC_143029.1 coordinate 81,609,845, forward strand.
AGTCTGCCTGGGAGCAAGGCATCCTGGTCTGTGACTGGGCTGGTTTTCTTTATGTAATCCGTGATTGACTGTAGACCCTGCCACATACCTCTTGTGTCTGAGCCGTTGAATTGCGATTCTACTTTGTCTCTATATTGACGCTTAGCTTGTTTGATTGCCTTGCGGAGGGAATAGCTACACTGTTTGTATTCGGTCATGTTTCCGGTCACCTTGCCCTGATTAAAAGCAGTGGTTCGCGCTTTCAGTTTCACACGAATGCTGCCATCAATCCACGGTTTCTGGTTTGGGAATGTTTTAATCGTTGCTATGGGAACGACATCTTCAACGCACGTTCTAATGAACTCGCTCACCGAATCAGCGTATTCGTCAATGTTGTTGTTTGACGCAATAGGAAACATATCCCAGTCCACGTGATGGAAGCAGTCTCGGAGTGTGGAATCAGATTGGTCGGACCAGCGTTGAACAGACCTCAGCGCGGGAGCTTCTTGTTTTAGTTTCTGTCTGTAGGCAGGGAGCAACAAAATGGAGTCGTGGTCAGCTCTTCCGAAAGGAGAGCGGGAGAGGGCCTTATATGCGTCGCGGAAGTTAGAATAGCAATGATCCAAGGTTTTGCCAGCCCTGGTTGCGCAATCGATATGTTGATACAATTTAGGGAGTCTTGTTTTCATAAGCCTTGTTAAAATCCACAGCTACAATGAATGCAGACTCAGGATATGTGGATTCCAGTTTGCAAAGAGTCAAATAAAGTTTGTTCAGGGCCATCGATGTGTCTGCTTGGGGGGGAATATATACGGCTGTGATTATAATCGAAGAGAATTCCCTTGGTAGATAATGCAGTCGACATTTGATTGTGAGGAATTCTAAATCAGGTGAACAGAAGGACTTGAGTTCCTGTATGTTGTTGTGACCACACCACGTCTCGTTAACCATAAAGCATACGCCCCCGCCCCTCTTCTTACCAGAAAGATGTTTGTTTCTGTCAGTGCGATGCATGGAGAAACCAGCTGGCTTCACCGACTCCGATAGCGTCTCTCCAGTGAGCCATGTTTCCGTGAAGCAAAGAACGTTACAGTCCCTGATGTGCCTCTGGAATGCAACCCTTGCTCGGATTTCATCAACCTTGTTGTCAAGAGACTGGACATGGGCGAGAAGTATGCTAGGGAGTGGCGCGCGATGTGCCCGTCTCCGGAGTCTGATCAGAAGACCGCTTCGTTTCCCTCTTTTACGAAGTCGTTTTTTTGGGTCGCCGCCTGGGATCCATTCCGTTGTCCTGGGTGAAAGGCAGAACACAGGATCCGCTTCGCGAAAGTCATATTCTTGGTCGTACTGATGGTGAGTTGACGCTGCTCTTATATTCAGTAGTTCTTCTCGACTGTATGTAATGAAACCTAAGATTACCTGGGGTACCAATGTAAGAAATAACACGTAAAAAAAACAAAAAACTGCATCGTTTCCTAGGAACGCGAAGCGAGGCGGCCATCTCTGTCGGCGCCGGAAGTCAGATGCATGAGAAAAGATACAAACCAGACTATCAAAGTCTCCACCCCACTAAATGGATGGGCTAAATGTCCCCTCCCCTTCTGAAATTGGAAAGATGTGAACACTTGCGAAATCATGATTTGTCCAAACGATCAGTGGCGTAAAAAATCTTCACTGTGGAACAAAGTCCCTGGTTAATCGTCTCATCCCACAGTCTGTTGAGAGATGCTACGATATCGTTCTATGTTACGTGCGTCTGTTCATGAGAGATTATGAAGGATGTAATCGAGTTCTAGATCTACAAGATATTCATCACATACAGACAGACTCTGTCTCTTCTCACCTGTTCTGAGTTCAACGTCAGGGCTGGGGTCGCTATGGCAGCCCCTGTCCATGGTAACCACGGTGACAGCGTAGGTCTCGGCGCAGTGCAGGTCGGTGAAGGAACAGTCGGTGGAGTTGGAGCTGCAGGTGTGGGTGTGTCCGTCGTCACCTGTGGCTGTTGCTAGGTACATGTCCTCCCCAGCAACGGCCGTCCAGGAGACAGTGCCCATGTTGCCATCACACTGCAGAGACGTTGTGACATTGGTGGGGGGACAGGCACCTGTAGGGAGAGAGAAAGAGAGAGAGAGAGGGTGATGGAGAAGTAGAGAGACAGAGAGAAGGGAGAGACAGAGAAAAGGAGAGAGTATTATTTGCATTTTTGACAACGTTTACTTTGACTTCACCACATTTCTAAAGACAATGATGTACTTTTTACTCCATACATTTTCCCAAACACCCAAAAGTTCTTCTTACATGTTGACAGGAAAATGTTCAAATTCACACTTATAAAGATAACATCTCTGGTCATCCCTACTGCCCCTGATCTGGAAGAATCACTGAACACAAATTGCTTTGTATGTAAATTATGTCTGAGTGTTGGACTGTGCCCCTGGTTATCCGTCAATAAAAATGTAATACAAATTGTGGGATATGAAGTGGTGTTGTTAGCACCCCCTATCTTCTGGGAGTGTAAGGTGTTATTGGCCCCGTACCCTGGGCTGGCATCCCAGGTCAGGGACAGGATGTTGGTGGAACAGGACACCATGCCCTCCAGGTCGATGGGTGGACACAGTGCTGAGCAGTCCAGAGACAACAGATGTACTAGAGTATACAGTTGCTAACTCAAGTCCAACAAGTGGTAATGTAATGAAGAATGGAATCTCGGACCCCCAGAACTTAATTATTGCGTTAATGCGTCAGATCCTCCATCAGGTTCAGGGGATAGATGTATGAGAAACGATACAAACCAGACTATCAAAGTCTCCACCCCACTAAATGGATGGGCTAAATGTCCCCTCCCCTTCTGAAATTGGAAAGATGTGAACACCTGCGAAATCATGATTTGTCCAAACGATCAGTGGCGTAAAAAATCTTCACTGCGGAACAAAGTCCCTGGTTAATCGTCTCATCCCACAGTCTGTTGAGAGATGCTACCATATCGTTCTATGTTACGTGCGTCTGTTCATGAGAGATTATGAAGGATGTAATCGAGTTCTAGATCTACAAGATATTCATCACATACAGACAGACTCTGTCTCTTCTCACCTGTTCTGAGTTCAACGTCAGAGCTGGGGTCGCTATGGCAGCCCCTGTCCATGGTAACCACGGTGACAGCGTAGGTCTCGGCGCAGTGCAGGTCGGTGAAGGAACAGTCGGTGGAGTTGGAGCTGCAGGTGTGGGTGTGTCCGTCGTCACCTGTGGCTGTTGCTAGGTACATGTCCTCCCCGGCAATGGCCGTCCAGGAGACAGTGCCCATGTTGCCATCACACTGCAGAGACGTTGTGACATTGGTGGGGGGACAGGCACCTGTAGGGAGAGAGGGAGGGTGATGGAGAAAGAGAGAGACAGAGAGAAGGGAGAGACAAAGTAAAGGAGAGATTATTATTTGTATTTTTGACAACGTTTACTTTGACTTCACCACATTTCTAAAGACAATGATGTACTTTTTACTCCATACATTTTCCCAAACAGCCAGAAGTTCTTCTTACATGTTGACAGGAAAATGTTCAAATTCACACACTTATAAAGATAACATCTCTGGTCATCCCTACTGCCCCTGATCTGGAAGAATCACTGAACACAAATGCTTTGTATGTAAATTATGTCTGAGTGTTGGACTGTGCCCCTGGTTATCCGTCAATAAAAATGTAATACAAATTGTGGGATATGAAGTGGTGTTGTTAGCACCCCCTATCTTCTGGGAGTGTAAGGTGTAATTGGCCCCGTACCCTGGGCTGGCATCCCAGGTCAGGGACAGGATGTTGGTGGAACAGGACACCATGCCCTCCAGGTCGATGGGTGGACACAGTGCTGAGCAGTCCAGAGACAACAGATGTACTAGAGTATACAGTTGCTAACTCAAGTCCAACAAGTGGGAATGTAATGAAGAATGAAATCTCGGACCCCCAGAACTTAATTATTGCGTTAATGCGTCAGATCCTCCATCAGGTTCAGGGGATAGATGTATGAGAAACGATACAAACCAGACTATCAAAGTCTCCACCCCACTAAATGGATGGGCTAAATGTCCCCTCCCCTTCTGAAATTGGAAAGATGTGAACACCTGCGAAATCATGATTTGTCCAAACGATCAGTGGCGTAAAAAATCTTCACTGCGGAACAAAGTCCCTGGTTAATCGTCTCATCCCACAGTCTGTTGAGAGATGCTACGATATCGTTCTATGTTACGTGCGTCTGTTCATGAGAGATTATGAAGGATGTAATCGAGTTCTAGATCTACAAGATATTCATCACATACAGACAGACTCTGTCTCTTCTCACCTGTTCTGAGTTCAACGTCAGGGCTGGGGTCGCTATGGCAGCCCCTGTCCATGGTAACCACGGTGACAGCGTAGGTCTCGGCGCAGTGCAGGTCGATGAAGGAACAGTCGGTGGAGTTGGAGCTGCAGGTGTGGGTGTGTCCGTCGTCACCTGTGGCTGTTGCTAGGTACATGTCCTCCCCGGCAACGGCCGTCCAGGAGACAGTGCCCATGTTGCCATCACACTGCAGAGACGTTGTGACATTGGTGGGGGGACAGGCACCTGTAGGGAGAGAGAAAGAGAGAGAGAGAGGGTGATGGAGAAATAGAGAGACAGAGAAAAGGAGAGACAGAGAAAAGGAGAGAGTATTATTTGTATTTTTGACAATGTTTACTTTTACTTCACCACATTTCTAAAGACAATGATGTACTTTTTACTCCATACATTTTCCCAAACACCCAAAAGTTCTTCTTACATGTTGACAGGAAAATGTTCAAATTCACACACTTATAAAGATAACATCTCTGGTCATCCCTACTGCCCTGATCTGGAAGAATCACTGAACACAAATGCTTTGTATGTAAATTATGTCTGAGTGTTGGACTGTGCCCCTGGTTATCCGTCAATAAAAATGTAATACAAATTGTGGGATATGAAGTGGTGTTGTTAGCACCCCCTATCTTCTGGGAGTGTAAGGTGTAATTGGCCCCGTACCCTGGGCTGGCATCCCAGGTCAGGGACAGGATGTTGGTGGAACAGGACACCATGCCCTCCAGGTCGATGGGTGGACACAGTGCTGAGCAGTCCAGAGACAACAGATGTACTAGAGTATACAGTTGCTAACTCAAGTCCAACAAGTGAGAATGTAATAAAGAATGGAATCTCGGACCCCCAGAACTTAATTCTTGCGTTAATGCGTCAGATCCTCCATCAGGTTCAGGGGATCAAATCAAATCAAATCAAATTCTATTTGTCACATACACATGGTTAGCAGATGTTAATGCGAGTGTAGCGAAATGCTTGTGCTTCTAGTTCCGACAATGCAGTAATAACCAACGAGTAATCTAACCTAACAATTCCAAAACTACTACCTTATACACACAAGTGTAAAGGGATAAAGAATATGTACATAAAGATATGTGAATGAGTGATGGTACAGAACGGCATAGGCAAGATGCAGTAGATGGTATCGAGTACAGTATATACATATGAGATGAGTATGTAAAGAAAGTGGCACAGTTTAAAGTGGCTAGTGATACATGTATTACATAAAGATGCAGTAGATGATATAGAGTACAGTATATACGTAGACATATGATATGAATAATGTAGGGTATGTAAACATTATATTAAGTAGCATTGTTTAAAGTGGCTAGTGATATATTTTACATCAATTCCCATTATTAAAGTGGCTGGAGTTGAGTCAGTGTGTTGGCAGTAGCCACTCAATGTTTGTGGTGGCTGTTTAACAGTCTGATGGCCTTGAGATAGAAGCTGTTTTTCAGTCTCTCGGTCCCAGCTTTGATGCACCTGTACTGACCTCGCCTTCTGGATGATAGCGGGGTGAACAGGCAGTGGCTCGGGTGGTTGTTGTCCTTGATGATCTTTATGGCCTTCCTGTGACTTCGGATGGTGTAGGTGTCCTGGAGGGCAGGTAGTTTGCCCCCGGTGATGCGTTGTGCGGACCTCACTACCCTCTGGAGAGCCTTACGGTTGTGGGCGGAGCAGTTGACGTACCAGGCGGTGATACAGCCCGACAGGATGCTCTCGATTGTGCATCTGTCGAAGTTTGTGAGTGCTTTTGGTGACAAGCCGAATTTCTTCAGCCACCTGAGGTTGAAGAGGCGCTGTTGCGCCTTCTTCACGATGCTGTCTGTGTGGATGGACCAATTCAGTTTGTCTGTGATGTGTACGCCGAGGAACTTAAAACTTATTACACTCTCCACTGCTGTTCCATCGATGTGGATAGGGGGGTGTTCCCTCTGCTGTTTCCTGAAGTCCACAATCATCTCCTTAGTTTTGTTGACGTTGAGTGTGAGGTTATTTTCCTGACACCACACTCCAAGGGCCCTCACCTCCTCCCTGTAGGCCGTCTCGTCTTTGTTGGTAATCAAGCCTACCACTGTTGTGTCGTCCGCAAACTTGATGATTGAGTTGGAGGCGTGCGTGGCCACGCAGTCGTGGGTGAACAGGGAGTACAGGAGAGGGCTCAGAACGCACCCTTGTGGGGCCCCAGTGTTGAGGATCAGCAGGCTGGAGATGTTGTTACCTACCCTCACCACCTGGGGGCGGCCCGTCAGGAAGTCCAGTACCCAGTTGCACAGGGCGGGGTCGAGACCCAGGGTCTGGAGCTTGATGACGAGTTTGGAGGGTACTTTGGTGTTAAATGCTGAGCTGTAGTCAATGAACAGCATTCTCACATAGGTATTCCTCTTGTCCAGATGGGTTAGCGCAGTGTGCAGTGTGGTTGAGATTGCATCGTCTGTGGACCTATTTGGGCGGTATGCAAATTGGAGTGGGTCTAGGGTGTCAGGTAGGGTGGAGGTGATATGGTCCTTGACTAGTCTCTCAAAGCACTTCATGATGACGGAAGAGAGTGCTACGGGGCGGTAGTCGTTTAGCTCAGTTACCTTAGCTTTCTTGGGAACATGAACAATGTTGGCCCTCTTGAAGCATGTGGGAACAGAAGACTGGGATAGGGATTGATTGAATATGTCCGTAAACACACCAGCCAGCTGGTCTGCGCATGCTCTGAGGGCGCGGCTGGGGATGCCGTCTGGGCCTGCAGCCTTGCGAGGGTTAACACGTTTAAATGTTTTACTCACCTCAGCTGCAGTGAAGGAGAGTCCGCATGTTTTGGTTGCGGGCCGTGTCAGTGGCACTGTATTGTCCTCAAAGCGGGCAAAAAAAGTTATTTAGTCTGCCTGGGAGCAAGGCATCCAGGTCTGTGACTGGGCTGGTTTTCTTTATGTAATCCGTGATTGACTGTAGACCCTGCCACATACCTCTTGTGTCTGAGCCGTTGAATTGCGATTCTACTTTGTCTCTATATTGACGCTTAGCTTGTTTGATTGCCTTGCGGAGGGAATAGCTACACTGTTTGTATTCGGTCATGTTTCCGGTCACCTTGCCCTGATTAAAAGCAGTGGTTCGCGCTTTCAGTTTCACACGAATGCTGCCATCAATCCACGGTTTCTGGTTTGGGAATGTTTTAATCGTTGCTATGGGAACGACATCTTCAACGCACGTTCTAATGAACTCGCTCACCGAATCAGCGTATTCGTCAATGTTGTTGTTTGACGCAATAGGAAACATATCCCAGTCCACGTGATGGAAGCAGTCTTGGAGTGTGGAATCAGATTGGTCGGACCAGCGTTGAACAGACCTCAGCGCGGAAGCTTCTTGTTTTAGTTTCTGTCTGTAGGCAGGGAGCAACAAAATGGAGTCGTGGTCAGCTCTTCCGAAAGGAGAGCGGGAGAGGGCCTTATATGCGTCGCGGAAGTTAGAATAGCAATGATCCAAGGTTTTGCCAGCCCTGGTTGCGCAATCGATATGCTGATACAATTTAGGGAGTCTTGTTTTCATAAGCCTTGTTAAAATCCACAGCTACAATGAATGCAGACTCAGGATATGTGGATTCCAGTTTGCAAAGAGTCAAATAAAGTTCGTTCAGAGCCATCGATGTGTCTGCTTGGGGGGGAATATATACGGCTGTGATTATAATCGAAGAGAATTCTCTTGGTAGATAATGCGGTCCACATTTGATTGTGAGGAATTCTAAATCAGGTGAACAGAAGGACTTGAGTTCCTGTATGTTGTTGTGACCACACCACGTCTCGTTAACCATAAAGCATACGCCCCCGCCCCTCTTCTTACCAGAAAGATGTTTGTTTCTGTCAGTGCGATGCGTGGAGAAACCAGCTGGCTTCACCGACTCCGATAGCGTCTCTCCAGTGAGCCATGTTTCCATGAAGCAAAGAACGTTACAGTCCCTGATGTCCCTCTGGAATGCAACCCTTGCTCGGATTTCATCAACCTTGTTGTCAAGAGACTGGACATGGGCGAGAAGTATGCTAGGGAGTGGCGCGCGATGTGCCCGTCTCCGGAGTCTGATCAGAAGACCGCTTCGTTTCCCTCTTTTACGAAGTCGTTTTTTTGGGTCGCCGCCTGGGATCCATTCCGTTGTCCTGGGTGAAAAGCAGAACACAGGATCCGCTTCGCGAAAGTCATATTCTTGGTCGTACTGATGGTGAGTTGACGCTGCTCTTATATTCAGTAGTTCTTCTCGACTGTATGTAATGAAACCTAAGATTACCTGGGGTACCAATGTAAGAAATAACACGTAAAAAAAACAAAAAACTGCATAGTTTCCTAGGAACGCGAAGCGAGGCGGCCATCTCTGTCGGCGCCGGAAGTCAGATGCATGAGAAAAGATACAAACCAGACTATCAAAGTCTCCACCCCACTAAATGGATGGGCTAAATGTCCCCTCCCCTTCTGAAATTGGAAAGATGTGAACACCTGCGAAATCATGATTTGTCCAAACGATCAGTGGCGTAAAAAATCTTCACTGCGGAACAAAGTCCCTGGTTAATCGTCTCATCCCACAGTCTGTTGAGAGATGCTACCATATCGTTCTATGTTACGTGCGTCTGTTCATGAGAGATTATGAAGGATGTAATCGAGTTCTAGATCTACAAGATATTCATCACATACAGACAGACTCTGTCTCTTCTCACCTGTTCTGAGTTCAACGTCAGGGCTGGGGTCGCTATGGCAGCCCCTGTCCATGGTAACCACGGTGACAGCGTAGGTCTCGGCGCAGTGCAGGTCGATGAAGGAACAGTCGGTGGAGTTGGAGCTGCAGGTGTGGGTGTGTCCGTCGTCACCTGTGGCTGTTGCTAGGTACATGTCCTCCCCGGCAACGGCCGTCCAGGAGACAGTGCCCATGTTGCCATCACACTGCAGAGACGTTGTGACATTGGTGGGGGGACAGGCACCTGTAGGGAGAGAGAAAGAGAGAGAGAGAGGGTGATGGAGAAATAGAGAGACAGAGAAAAGGAGAGACAGAGAAAAGGAGAGAGTATTATTTGTATTTTTGACAACGTTTACTTTTACTTCACCACATTTCTAAAGACAATGATGTACTTTTTACTCCATACATTTTCCCAAACACCCAAAAGTTCTTCTTACATGTTGACAGGAAAATGTTCAAATTCACACTTATAAAGATAACATCTCTGGTCATCCCTACTGCCCTGATCTGGAAGAATCACTGAACACAAATTGCTTTGTATGTAAATGATGTCTGAGTGTTGAACTGTGCCCCTGGTTATCCGTCAATAAAAATGTAATACAAATTGTGGGATATGAAGTGGTGTTGTTAGCACCCCCTATCTTCTGGGAGTGTAAGGTGTAATTGGCCCCGTACCCTGGGCTGGCATCCCAGGTCAGGGACAGGATGTTGGTGGAACAGGACACCATGCCCTCCAGGTCGATGGGTGGACACAGTGCTGAGCAGTCCAGAGACAACAGATGTACTAGAGTATACAGTTGCTAACTCAAGTCCAACAAGTGAGAATGTAATAAAGAATGGAATCTCGGACCCCCAGAACTTAATTCTTGCGTTAATGCGTCAGATCCTCCATCAGGTTCAGGGGATAAAATCAAATCAAATCAAATTCTATTTGTCACATACACATGGTTAGCAGATGTTAATGCGAGTGTAGCGAAATGCTTGTGCTTCTAGTTCCGACAATGCAGTAATAACCAACGAGTAATCTAACCTAACAATTCCAAAACTACTACCTTATACACACAAGTGTAAAGGGATAAAGAATATGTACATAAAGATATGTGAATGAGTGATGGTACAGAACGGCATAGGCAAGATGCAGTAGATGGTATCGAGTACAGTATATACATATGAGATGAGTATGTAAAGAAAGTGGCACAGTTTAAAGTGGCTAGTGATACATGTATTACATAAAGATGCAGTAGATGATATAGAGTACAGTATATACGTAGACATATGATATGAATAATGTAGGGTATGTAAACATTATATTAAGTAGCATTGTTTAAAGTGGCTAGTGATATATTTTACATCAATTCCCATTATTAAAGTGGCTGGAGTTGAGTCAGTGTGTTGGCAGTAGCCACTCAATGTTTGTGGTGGCTGTTTAACAGTCTGATGGCCTTGAGATAGAAGCTGTTTTTCAGTCTCTCGGTCCCAGCTTTGATGCACCTGTACTGACCTCGCCTTCTGGATGATAGCGGGGTGAACAGGCAGTGGCTCGGGTGGTTGTTGTCCTTGATGATCTTTATGGCCTTCCTGTGACTTCGGATGGTGTAGGTGTCCTGGAGGGCAGGTAGTTTGCCCCCGGTGATGCGTTGTGCGGACCTCACTACCCTCTGGAGAGCCTTACGGTTGTGGGCGGAGCAGTTGACGTACCAGGCGGTGATACAGCCCGACAGGATGCTCTCGATTGTGCATCTGTCGAAGTTTGTGAGTGCTTTTGGTGACAAGCCGAATTTCTTCAGCCACCTGAGGTTGAAGAGGCGCTGTTGCGCCTTCTTCACGATGCTGTCTGTGTGGATGGACCAATTCAGTTTGTCTGTGATGTGTACGCCGAGGAACTTAAAACTTATTACACTCTCCACTGCTGTTCCATCGATGTGGATAGGGGGGTGTTCCCTCTGCTGTTTCCTGAAGTCCACAATCATCTCCTTAGTTTTGTTGACGTTGAGTGTGAGGTTATTTTCCTGACACCACACTCCAAGGGCCCTCACCTCCTCCCTGTAGGCCGTCTCGTCTTTGTTGGTAATCAAGCCTACCACTGTTGTGTCGTCCGCAAACTTGATGATTGAGTTGGAGGCGTGCGTGGCCACGCAGTCGTGGGTGAACAGGGAGTACAGGAGAGGGCTCAGAACGCACCCTTGTGGGGCCCCAGTGTTGAGGATCAGCAGGCTGGAGATGTTGTTACCTACCCTCACCACCTGGGGGCGGCCCGTCAGGAAGTCCAGTACCCAGTTGCACAGGGCGGGGTCGAGACCCAGGGTCTGGAGCTTGATGACGAGTTTGGAGGGTACTTTGGTGTTAAATGCTGAGCTGTAGTCAATGAACAGCATTCTCACATAGGTATTCCTCTTGTCCAGATGGGTTAGCGCAGTGTGCAGTGTGGTTGAGATTGCATCGTCTGTGGACCTATTTGGGCGGTATGCAAATTGGAGTGGGTCTAGGGTGTCAGGTAGGGTGGAGGTGATATGGTCCTTGACTAGTCTCTCAAAGCACTTCATGATGACGGAAGAGAGTGCTACGGGGCGGTAGTCGTTTAGCTCAGTTACCTTAGCTTTCTTGGGAACATGAACAATGTTGGCCCTCTTGAAGCATGTGGGAACAGAAGACTGGGATAGGGATTGATTGAATATGTCCGTAAACACACCAGCCAGCTGGTCTGCGCATGCTCTGAGGGCGCGGCTGGGGATGCCGTCTGGGCCTGCAGCCTTGCGAGGGTTAACACGTTTAAATGTTTTACTCACCTCAGCTGCAGTGAAGGAGAGTCCGCATGTTTTGGTTGCGGGCCGTGTCAGTGGCACTGTATTGTCCTCAAAGCGGGCAAAAAAAGTTATTTAGTCTGCCTGGGAGCAAGGCATCCAGGTCTGTGACTGGGCTGGTTTTCTTTATGTAATCCGTGATTGACTGTAGACCCTGCCACATACCTCTTGTGTCTGAGCCGTTGAATTGCGATTCTACTTTGTCTCTATATTGACGCTTAGCTTGTTTGATTGCCTTGCGGAGGGAATAGCTACACTGTTTGTATTCGGTCATGTTTCCGGTCACCTTGCCCTGATTAAAAGCAGTGGTTCGCGCTTTCAGTTTCACACGAATGCTGCCATCAATCCACGGTTTCTGGTTTGGGAATGTTTTAATCGTTGCTATGGGAACGACATCTTCAACGCACGTTCTAATGAACTCGCTCACCGAATCAGCGTATTCGTCAATGTTGTTGTTTGACGCAATAGGAAACATATCCCAGTCCACGTGATGGAAGCAGTCTTGGAGTGTGGAATCAGATTGGTCGGACCAGCGTTGAACAGACCTCAGCGCGGAAGCTTCTTGTTTTAGTTTCTGTCTGTAGGCAGGGAGCAACAAAATGGAGTCGTGGTCAGCTCTTCCGAAAGGAGAGCGGGAGAGGGCCTTATATGCGTCGCGGAAGTTAGAATAGCAATGATCCAAGGTTTTGCCAGCCCTGGTTGCGCAATCGATATGCTGATACAATTTAGGGAGTCTTGTTTTCATAAGCCTTGTTAAAATCCACAGCTACAATGAATGCAGACTCAGGATATGTGGATTCCAGTTTGCAAAGAGTCAAATAAAGTTCGTTCAGAGCCATCGATGTGTCTGCTTGGGGGGGAATATATACGGCTGTGATTATAATCGAAGAGAATTCTCTTGGTAGATAATGCGGTCCACATTTGATTGTGAGGAATTCTAAATCAGGTGAACAGAAGGACTTGAGTTCCTGTATGTTGTTGTGACCACACCACGTCTCGTTAACCATAAAGCATACGCCCCCGCCCCTCTTCTTACCAGAAAGATGTTTGTTTCTGTCAGTGCGATGCGTGGAGAAACCAGCTGGCTTCACCGACTCCGATAGCGTCTCTCCAGTGAGCCATGTTTCCGTGAAGCAAAGAACGTTACAGTCCCTGATGTCCCTCTGGAATGCAACCCTTGCTCGGATTTCATCAACCTTGTTGTCAAGAGACTGGACATGGGCGAGAAGTATGCTAGGGAGTGGCGCGCGATGTGCCCGTCTCCGGAGTCTGATCAGAAGACCGCTTCGTTTCCCTCTTTTACGAAGTCGTTTTTTTGGGTCGCCGCCTGGGATCCATTCCGTTGTCCTGGGTGAAAAGCAGAACACAGGATCCGCTTCGCGAAAGTCATATTCTTGGTCGTACTGATGGTGAGTTGACGCTGCTCTTATATTCAGTAGTTCTTCTCGACTGTATGTAATGAAACCTAAGATTACCTGGGGTACCAATGTAAGAAATAACACGTAAAAAAAACAAAAAACTGCATAGTTTCCTAGGAACGCGAAGCGAGGCGGCCATCTCTGTCGGCGCCGGAAGTCAGATGCATGAGAAAAGATACAAACCAGACTATCAAAGTCTCCACCCCACTAAATGGATGGGCTAAATGTCCCCTCCCCTTCTGAAATTGGAAAGATGTGAACACCTGCGAAATCATGATTTGTCCAAACGATCAGTGGCGTAAAAAATCTTCACTGCGGAACAAAGTCCCTGGTTAATCGTCTCATCCCACAGTCTGTTGAGAGATGCTACCATATCGTTCTATGTTACGTGCGTCTGTTCATGAGAGATTATGAAGGATGTAATCGAGTTCTAGATCTACAAGATATTCATCACATACAGACAGACTCTGTCTCTTCTCACCTGTTCTGAGTTCAACGTCAGGGCTGGGGTCGCTATGGCAGCCCCTGTCCATGGTAACCACGGTGACAGCGTAGGTCTCGGCGCAGTGCAGGTCGATGAAGGAACAGTCGGTGGAGTTGGAGCTGCAGGTGTGGGTGTGTCCGTCGTCACCTGTGGCTGTTGCTAGGTACATGTCCTCCCCGGCAACGGCCGTCCAGGAGACAGTGCCCATGTTGCCATCACACTGCAGAGACGTTGTGACATTGGTGGGGGGACAGGCACCTGTAGGGAGAGAGAAAGAGAGACACAGAGAGAAGGGAGAGACAGAGAAGGAGAGAGTATTATTTGTATTTTTGACAACGTTTACTTTTACTTCACCACATTTCTAAAGACAATGATGTACTTTTTACTCCATACATTTTCCCAAACAGCCAAAAGTTCTTCTTACATGTTGACAGGAAAATGTTCAAATTCACACACTTATAAAGATAACATCTCTGGTCATCCCTACTGCCCCTGATCTGGAAGAATCACTGAACACAAATTGCTTTGTATGTAAATTATGTCTGAGTGTTGGACTGTGCCCCTGGTTATCCGTCAATAAAAATGTAATACAAATTGTGGGATATGAAGTGGTGTTGTTAGCACCCCCTATCTTCTGGGAGTGTAAGGTGTAATTGGCCCCGTACCCTAGGCTGGCATCCCAGGTCAGGGACAAGATGTTGGTGGACCAGGACACCATGCCCTCCAGGTCGATGGGTGGACACAGTGCTGAGCAGTCCAGAGACAACAGATGTACTAGAGTATACAGTTGCTAACTCAAGTCCAACAAGTGGGAATGTAATGAAGAATGGAATCTTGGACCCCCAGAACTTAATTATTGCGTTAATGCGTCAGATCCTCCATCAGGTTCAGGGGATAGATGTATGAGAAACGATACAAACCAGACTATCAAAGTCTCCACCCCACTAAATGGATGGGCTAAATGTCCCCTCCCCTTCTGAAATTGGAAAGTTGTGAACACTTGCGAAATCATGATTTGTCCAAACGATCAGTGGCGTAAAAAATCTTCACTGTGGAACAAAGTCCCTGGTTAATCGTCTCATCCCACAGTCTGTTGAGAGATGCTACGATATCGTTCTATGTTACGTGCGTCTGTTCATGAGAGATTATGAAGGATGTAATCGAGTTCTAGATCTACAAGATATTCATCACATACAGACAGACTCTGTCTCTTCTCACCTGTTCTGAGTTCAACGTCAGGGCTGGGGTCGCTATGGCAGCCCCTGTTCATGGTAACCACGGTGACAGCGTAGGTCTCGGCGCAGTGCAGGTCGGTGAAGGAACAGTCGGTGGAGTTGGAGCTGCAGGTGTGGGTGTGTCCGTCGTCACCTGTGGCTGTTGCTAGGTACATGTCCTCCCCGGCAACGGCCGTCCAGGAGACAGTGCCCATGTTGCCATCACACTGCAGAGACGTTGTGACATTGGTGGGGGGACAGGCACCTGTAGGGAGAGAGGGAGGGTGATGGAGAAAGAGAGAGACAGAGAGAAGGGAGAGACAGAGAAGGAGAGAGTATTATTTGTATTTTTGACAACGTTTACTTTTACTTCACCACATTTCTAAAGACAATGATGTACTTTTTACTCCATACATTTTCCCAAACAGCCAAAAGTTCTTCTTACATGTTGACAGGAAAATGTTCAAATTCACACACTTATAAAGATAACATCTCTGGTCATCCCTACTGCCCCTGATCTGGAAGAATCACTGAACACAAATTGCTTTGTATGTAAATTATGTCTGAGTGTTGGACTGTGCCCCTGGTTATCCGTCAATAAAAATGTAATACAAATTGTGGGATATGAAGTGGTGTTGTTAGCACCCCCTATCTTCTGGGAGTGTAAGGTGTAATTGGCCCCGTACCCTAGGCTGGCATCCCAGGTCAGGGACAAGATGTTGGTGGACCAGGACACCATGCCCTCCAGGTCGATGGGTGGACACAGTGCTGAGCAGTCCAGAGACAACAGATGTACTAGAGTATACAGTTGCTAACTCAAGTCCAACAAGTGGGAATGTAATGAAGAATGGAATCTTGGACCCCCAGAACTTAATTATTGCGTTAATGCGTCAGATCCTCCATCAGGTTCAGGGGATAGATGTATGAGAAACGATACAAACCAGACTATCAAAGTCTCCACCCCACTAAATGGATGGGCTAAATGTCCCCTCCCCTTCTGAAATTGGAAAGTTGTGAACACTTGCGAAATCATGATTTGTCCAAACGATCAGTGGCGTAAAAAATCTTCACTGTGGAACAAAGTCCCTGGTTAATCGTCTCATCCCACAGTCTGTTGAGAGATGCTACGATATCGTTCTATGTTACGTGCGTCTGTTCATGAGAGATTATGAAGGATGTAATCGAGTTCTAGATCTACAAGATATTCATCACATACAGACAGACTCTGTCTCTTCTCACCTGTTCTGAGTTCAACGTCAGGGCTGGGGTCGCTATGGCAGCCCCTGTTCATGGTAACCACGGTGACAGCGTAGGTCTCGGCGCAGTGCAGGTCGGTGAAGGAACAGTCGGTGGAGTTGGAGCTGCAGGTGTGGGTGTGTCCGTCGTCACCTGTGGCTGTTGCTAGGTACATGTCCTCCCCGGCAACGGCCGTCCAGGAGACAGTGCCCATGTTGCCATCACACTGCAGAGACGTTGTGACATTGGTGGGGGGACAGGCACCTGTAGGGAGAGAGAAAGAGAGACACAGAGAGAAGGGAGAGACAGAGAAAAGGAGAGAGTATTATTTGTATTTTTGACAACGTTTACTTTTACTTCACCACATTTCTAAAGACAATGATGTACTTTTTACTCCATACATTTTCCCAAACAGCCAAAAGTTCTTCTTACATGTTGACAGGAAAATGTTCAAATTCACACACTTATAAAGATAACATCTCTGGTCATCCCTACTGCCCCTGATCTGGAAGAATCACTGAACACAAATGCTTTGTATGTAAATTATGTCTGAGTGTTGGACTGTGCCCCTGGTTATCCGTCAATAAAAATGTAATACAAATTGTGGGATATGAAGTGGTGTTGTTAGCACCCCCTATCTTCTGGGAGTGTAAGGTGTAATTGGCCCCGTACCCTGGGCTGGCATCCCAGGTCAGGGACAAGATGTTGGTGGACCAGGACACCATGCCCTCCAGGTCGATGGGTGGACACAGTGCTGAGCAGTCCAGAGACAACAGATGTACTAGAGTATACAGTTGCTAACTCAAGTCCAACAAGTGGGAATGTAATGAAGAATGGAATCTTGGACCCCCAGAACTTAATTATTGCGTTAATGCGTCAGATCCTCCATCAGGTTCAGGGGATAGATGTATGAGAAACGATACAAACCAGACTATCAAAGTCTCCACCCCACTAAATGGATGGGCTAAATGTCCCCTCCCCTTCTGAAATTGGAAAGTTGTGAACACTTGCGAAATCATGATTTGTCCAAACGATCAGTGGCGTAAAAAATCTTCACTGTGGAACAAAGTCCCTGGTTAATCGTCTCATCCCACAGTCTGTTGAGAGATGCTACGATATCGTTCTATGTTACGTGCGTCTGTTCATGAGAGATTATGAAGGATGTAATCGAGTTCTAGATCTACAAGATATTCATCACATACAGACAGACTCTGTCTCTTCTCACCTGTTCTGAGTTCAACGTCAGGGCTGGGGTCGCTATGGCAGCCCCTGTCCATGGTAACCACGGTGACAGCGTAGGTCTCGGCGCAGTGCAGGTCGGTGAAGGAACAGTCGGTGGAGTTGGAGCTGCAGGTGTGGGTGTGTCCGTCGTCACCTGTGGCTGTTGCTAGGTACATGTCCTCCCCGGCAACGGCCGTCCAAGAGACAGTGCCCATGTTGCCATCACACTGCAGAGACGTTGTGACATTGGTGGGGGGACAGGCACCTGTAGGGAGAGAGGGAGGGTGATGGAGAAAGAGAGAGACAGAGAGAAGGGAGAGACAGAGAAGGAGAGAGTATTATTTGTATTTTTGACAACGTTTACTTTTACTTCACCACATTTCTAAAGACAATGATGTACTTTTTACTCCATACATTTTCCCAAACAGCCAAAAGTTCTTCTTACATGTTGACAGGAAAATGTTCAAATTCACACACTTATAAAGATAACATCTCTGGTCATCCCTACTGCCCCTGATCTGGAAGAATCACTGAACACAAATTGCTTTGTATGTAAATTATGTCTGAGTGTTGGACTGTGCCCCTGGTTATCCGTCAATAAAAATGTAATACAAATTGTGGGATATGAAGTGGTGTTGTTAGCACCCCCTATCTTCTGGGAGTGTAAGGTGTAATTGGCCCCGTACCCTGGGCTGGCATCCCAGGTCAGGGACAAGATGTTGGTGGACCAGGACACCATGCCCTCCAGGTCGATGGGTGGACACAGTGCTGAGCAGTCCAGAGACAACAGATGTACTAGAGTATACAGTTGCTAACTCAAGTCCAACAAGTGGGAATGTAATGAAGAATGGAATCTTGGACCCCCAGAACTTAATTATTGCGTTAATGCGTCAGATCCTCCATCAGGTTCAGGGGATAGATGTATGAGAAACGATACAAACCAGACTATCAAAGTCTCCACCCCACTAAATGGATGGGCTAAATGTCCCCTCCCCTTCTGAAATTGGAAAGTTGTGAACACTTGCGAAATCATGATTTGTCCAAACGATCAGTGGCGTAAAAAATCTTCACTGTGGAACAAAGTCCCTGGTTAATCGTCTCATCCCACAGTCTGTTGAGAGATGCTACGATATCGTTCTATGTTACGTGCGTCTGTTCATGAGAGATTATGAAGGATGTAATCGAGTTCTAGATCTACAAGATATTCATCACATACAGACAGACTCTGTCTCTTCTCACCTGTTCTGAGTTCAACGTCAGGGCTGGGGTCGCTATGGCAGCCCCTGTCCATGGTAACCACGGTGACAGCGTAGGTCTCGGCGCAGTGCAGGTCGGTGAAGGAACAGTCGGTGGAGTTGGAGCTGCAGGTGTGGGTGTGTCCGTCGTCACCTGTGGCTGTTGCTAGGTACATGTCCTCCCCGGCAACGGCCGTCCAAGAGACAGTGCCCATGTTGCCATCACACTGCAGAGACGTTGTGACATTGGTGGGGGGACAGGCACCTGTAGGGAGAGAGGGAGGGTGATGGAGAAAGAGAGAGACAGAGAGAAGGGAGAGACAGAGAAGGAGAGAGTATTATTTGTATTTTTGACAACGTTTACTTTTACTTCACCACATTTCTAAAGACAATGATGTACTTTTTACTCCATACATTTTCCCAAACAGCCAAAAGTTCTTCTTACATGTTGACAGGAAAATGTTCAAATTCACACACTTATAAAGATAACATCTCTGGTCATCCCTACTGCCCCTGATCTGGAAGAATCACTGAACACAAATTGCTTTGTATGTAAATTATGTCTGAGTGTTGGACTGTGCCCCTGGTTATCCGTCAATAAAAATGTAATACAAATTGTGGGATATGAAGTGGTGTTGTTAGCACCCCCTATCTTCTGGGAGTGTAAGGTGTAATTGGCCCCGTACCCTAGGCTGGCATCCCAGGTCAGGGACAAGATGTTGGTGGACCAGGACACCATGCCCTCCAGGTCGATGGGTGGACACAGTGCTGAGCAGTCCAGAGACAACAGATGTACTAGAGTATACAGTTGCTAACTCAAGTCCAACAAGTGGGAATGTAATGAAGAATGGAATCTTGGACCCCCAGAACTTAATTATTGCGTTAATGCGTCAGATCCTCCATCAGGTTCAGGGGATAGATGTATGAGAAACGATACAAACCAGACTATCAAAGTCTCCACCCCACTAAATGGATGGGCTAAATGTCCCCTCCCCTTCTGAAATTGGAAAGTTGTGAACACTTGCGAAATCATGATTTGTCCAAACGATCAGTGGCGTAAAAAATCTTCACTGTGGAACAAAGTCCCTGGTTAATCGTCTCATCCCACAGTCTGTTGAGAGATGCTACGATATCGTTCTATGTTACGTGCGTCTGTTCATGAGAGATTATGAAGGATGTAATCGAGTTCTAGATCTACAAGATATTCATCACATACAGACAGACTCTGTCTCTTCTCACCTGTTCTGAGTTCAACGTCAGGGCTGGGGTCGCTATGGCAGCCCCTGTTCATGGTAACCACGGTGACAGCGTAGGTCTCGGCGCAGTGCAGGTCGGTGAAGGAACAGTCGGTGGAGTTGGAGCTGCAGGTGTGGGTGTGTCCGTCGTCACCTGTGGCTGTTGCTAGGTACATGTCCTCCCCGGCGACGGCCGTCCAGGAGACAGTGCCCATGTTGCCATCACACTGCAGAGACGTTGTGACATTGGTGGGGGGACAGGCACCTGTAGGGAGAGAGAAAGAGAGACACAGAGAGAAGGGAGAGACAGAGAAGGAGAGAGTATTATTTGTATTTTTGACAACGTTTACTTTTACTTCACCACATTTCTAAAGACAATGATGTACTTTTTACTCCATACATTTTCCCAAACAGCCAAAAGTTCTTCTTACATGTTGACAGGAAAATGTTCAAATTCACACACTTATAAAGATAACATCTCTGGTCATCCCTACTGCCCCTGATCTGGAAGAATCACTGAACACAAATTGCTTTGTATGTAAATTATGTCTGAGTGTTGGACTGTGCCCCTGGTTATCCGTCAATAAAAATGTAATACAAATTGTGGGATATGAAGTGGTGTTGTTAGCACCCCCTATCTTCTGGGAGTGTAAGGTGTAATTGGCCCCGTACCCTAGGCTGGCATCCCAGGTCAGGGACAAGATGTTGGTGGACCAGGACACCATGCCCTCCAGGTCGATGGGTGGACACAGTGCTGAGCAGTCCAGAGACAACAGATGTACTAGAGTATACAGTTGCTAACTCAAGTCCAACAAGTGGGAATGTAATGAAGAATGGAATCTTGGACCCCCAGAACTTAATTATTGCGTTAATGCGTCAGATCCTCCATCAGGTTCAGGGGATAGATGTATGAGAAACGATACAAACCAGACTATCAAAGTCTCCACCCCACTAAATGGATGGGCTAAATGTCCCCTCCCCTTCTGAAATTGGAAAGTTGTGAACACTTGCGAAATCATGATTTGTCCAAACGATCAGTGGCGTAAAAAATCTTCACTGTGGAACAAAGTCCCTGGTTAATCGTCTCATCCCACAGTCTGTTGAGAGATGCTACGATATCGTTCTATGTTACGTGCGTCTGTTCATGAGAGATTATGAAGGATGTAATCGAGTTCTAGATCTACAAGATATTCATCACATACAGACAGACTCTGTCTCTTCTCACCTGTTCTGAGTTCAACGTCAGGGCTGGGGTCGCTATGGCAGCCCCTGTCCATGGTAACCACGGTGACAGCGTAGGTCTCGGCGCAGTGCAGGTCGGTGAAGGAACAGTCGGTGGAGTTGGAGCTGCAGGTGTGGGTGTATCCGTCGTCACCTGTGGCTGTTGCTAGGTACATGTCCTCCCCGGCAACGGCCGTCCAAGAGACAGTGCCCATGTTGCCATCACACTGCAGAGACGTTGTGACATTGGTGGGGGGACAGGCACCTGTAGGGAGAGAGGGAGGGTGATGGAGAAAGAGAGAGACAGAGAGAAGGGAGAGACAGAGAAGGAGAGAGTATTATTTGTATTTTTGACAACGTTTACTTTTACTTCACCACATTTCTAAAGACAATGATGTACTTTTTACTCCATACATTTTCCCAAACAGCCAAAAGTTCTTCTTACATGTTGACAGGAAAATGTTCAAATTCACACACTTATAAAGATAACATCTCTGGTCATCCCTACTGCCCCTGATCTGGAAGAATCACTGAACACAAATTGCTTTGTATGTAAATTATGTCTGAGTGTTGGACTGTGCCCCTGGTTATCCGTCAATAAAAATGTAATACAAATTGTGGGATATGAAGTGGTGTTGTTAGCACCCCCTATCTTCTGGGAGTGTAAGGTGTAATTGGCCCCGTACCCTAGGCTGGCATCCCAGGTCAGGGACAAGATGTTGGTGGACCAGGACACCATGCCCTCCAGGTCGATGGGTGGACACAGTGCTGAGCAGTCCAGAGACAACAGATGTACTAGAGTATACAGTTGCTAACTCAAGTCCAACAAGTGGGAATGTAATGAAGAATGGAATCTTGGACCCCCAGAACTTAATTATTGCGTTAATGCGTCAGATCCTCCATCAGGTTCAGGGGATAGATGTATGAGAAACGATACAAACCAGACTATCAAAGTCTCCACCCCACTAAATGGATGGGCTAAATGTCCCCTCCCCTTCTGAAATTGGAAAGTTGTGAACACTTGCGAAATCATGATTTGTCCAAACGATCAGTGGCGTAAAAAATCTTCACTGTGGAACAAAGTCCCTGGTTAATCGTCTCATCCCACAGTCTGTTGAGAGATGCTACGATATCGTTCTATGTTACGTGCGTCTGTTCATGAGAGATTATGAAGGATGTAATCGAGTTCTAGATCTACAAGATATTCATCACATACAGACAGACTCTGTCTCTTCTCACCTGTTCTGAGTTCAACGTCAGGGCTGGGGTCGCTATGGCAGCCCCTGTTCATGGTAACCACGGTGACAGCGTAGGTCTCGGCGCAGTGCAGGTCGGTGAAGGAACAGTCGGTGGAGTTGGAGCTGCAGGTGTGGGTGTGTCCGTCGTCACCTGTGGCTGTTGCTAGGTACATGTCCTCCCCGGCAACGGCCGTCCAGGAGACAGTGCCCATGTTGCCATCACACTGCAGAGACGTTGTGACATTGGTGGGGGGACAGGCACCTGTAGGGAGAGAGAAAGAGAGACACAGAGAGAAGGGAGAGACAGAGAAAAGGAGAGAGTATTATTTGTATTTTTGACAACGTTTACTTTTACTTCACCACATTTCTAAAGACAATGATGTACTTTTTACTCCATACATTTTCCCAAACAGCCAAAAGTTCTTCTTACATGTTGACAGGAAAATGTTCAAATTCACACACTTATAAAGATAACATCTCTGGTCATCCCTACTGCCCCTGATCTGGAAGAATCACTGAACACAAATTGCTTTGTATGTAAATTATGTCTGAGTGTTGGACTGTGCCCCTGGTTATCCGTCAATAAAAATGTAATACAAATTGTGGGATATGAAGTGGTGTTGTTAGCACCCCCTATCTTCTGGGAGTGTAAGGTGTAATTGGCCCCGTACCCTAGGCTGGCATCCCAGGTCAGGGACAAGATGTTGGTGGACCAGGACACCATGCCCTCCAGGTCGATGGGTGGACACAGTGCTGAGCAGTCCAGAGACAACAGATGTACTAGAGTATACAGTTGCTAACTCAAGTCCAACAAGTGGGAATGTAATGAAGAATGGAATCTTGGACCCCCAGAACTTAATTATTGCGTTAATGCGTCAGATCCTCCATCAGGTTCAGGGGATAGATGTATGAGAAACGATACAAACCAGACTATCAAAGTCTCCACCCCACTAAATGGATGGGCTAAATGTCCCCTCCCCTTCTGAAATTGGAAAGTTGTGAACACTTGCGAAATCATGATTTGTCCAAACGATCAGTGGCGTAAAAAATCTTCACTGCGGAACAAAGTCCCTGGTTAATCGTCTCATCCCACAGTCTGTTGAGAGATGCTACGATATCGTTCTATGTTACGTGCGTCTGTTCATGAGAGATTATGAAGGATGTAATCGAGTTCTAGATCTACAAGATATTCATCACATACAGACAGACTCTGTCTCTTCTCACCTGTTCTGAGTTCAACGTCAGGGCTGGGGTCGCTATGGCAGCCCCTGTCCATGGTAACCACGGTGACAGCGTAGGTCTCGGCGCAGTGCAGGTCGGTGAAGGAACAGTCGGTGGAGTTGGAGCTGCAGGTGTGGGTGTGTCCGTCGTCACCTGTGGCTGTTGCTAGGTACATGTCCTCCCCGGCAACGGCCGTCCAAGAGACAGTGCCCATGTTGCCATCACACTGCAGAGAGGTTGTGACATTGGTGGGGGGACAGGCACCTGTAGGGAGAGAGGGAGGGTGATGGAGAAAGAGAGAGACAGAGAGAAGGGAGAGACAGAGAAAAGGAGAGATTATTATTTGTATTTTTGACAACGTTTACTTTGACTTCACCACATTTCTAAAGACAATTATGTACTTTTTACTCCATACATTTTCCCAAACAGCCAGAAGTTCATCTTACATGTTGACAGGAAAATGTTCAAATTCACACACTTATAAAGATAACATCTCTGGTCATCCCTACTGCCCCTGATCTGGAAGAATCACTGAACACAAATGCTTTGTATGTAAATGATGTCTGAGTGTTGGACTGTGCCCCTGGTTATCCGTCAATAAAAATGTAATACAAATTGTGGGATATGAAGTGGTGTTGTTAGCACCCCCTATCTTCTGGGAGTGTAAGGTGTAATTGGCCCCGTACCCTGGGCTGGCATCCCAGGTCAGGGACAGGATGTTGGTGGAACAGGACACCATGCCCTCCAGGTCGATGGGTGGACACAGTGCTGAGCAGTCCAGAGACAACAGATGTACTAGAGTATACAGTTGCTAACTCAAGTCCAACAAGTGGGAATGTAATGAAGAATGAAATCTCGGACCCCCAGAACTTAATTATTGCGTTAATGCGTCAGATCCTCCATCAGGTTCAGGGGATAGATGTATGAGAAACGATACAAACCAGACTATCAAAGTCTCCACCCCACTAAATGGATGGGCTAAATGTCCCCTCCCCTTCTGAAATTGGAAAGATGTGAACACCTGCGAAATCATGATTTGTCCAAACGATCAGTGGCGTAAAAAATCTTCACTGCGGAACAAAGTCCCTGGTTAATCGTCTCATCCCACAGTCTGTTGAGAGATGCTACGATATCGTTCTATGTTACGTGCGTCTGTTCATGAGAGATTATGAAGGATGTAATCGAGTTCTAGATCTACAAGATATTCATCACATACAGACAGACTCTGTCTCTTCTCACCTGTTCTGAGTTCAACGTCAGGGCTGGGGTCGCTATGGCAGCCCCTGTCCATGGTAACCACGGTGACAGCGTAGGTCTCGGCGCAGTGCAGGTCGGTGAAGGAACAGTCGGTGGAGTTGGAGCTGCAGGTGTGGGTGTGTCCGTCGTCACCTGTGGCTGTTGCTAGGTACATGTCCTCCCCGGCAACGGCCGTCCAGGAGACAGTGCCCATGTTGCCATCACACTGCAGAGACGTTGTGACATTGGTGGGGGGACAGGCACCTGTAGGGAGAGAGAAAGAGAGAGAGGGAGGGTGATGGAGAAAGAGAGAGACAGAGAAAAGGAGAGAGTATTATTTGTATTTTTGACAACGTTTACTTTTACTTCACCACATTTCTAAAGACAATGATGTACTTTTTACTCCATACATTTTCCCAAACAGCCAAAAGATCTTCTTACATGTTGACAGGAAAATGTTCAAATTCACACACTTATAAAGATAACATCTCTGGTCATCCCTACTGCCCCTGATCTGGAAGAATCACTGAACACAAATGCTTTGTATGTAAATTATGTCTGAGTGTTGGACTGTGCCCCTGGTTATCTGTTGCATATGACAAATAATCTGAACCTGAACTTGATGACTCAAACACTACTTGTGTACTGTAGTCCTCTGAAGTAGTGCCCACCTGAGAGCCTAGCCCCCCCCCCCTCTCCATCACTTACCAGTTTCTACAGTGACCAGTTGGCTCTGGGAGCTGTTGCACTTCGTGTCGGTTGCTATGACGCTGGCGGTGTAGGTTTTGCCGCAGTTTAAGCCCTGTATGAGACAGTTAGGGCCCATGGAGTGGCAGGATCGCACCGTGCCATCTGCGTGCTGTGTCATGGCGATGTAGAACACTGCGCCCTTGCTCACCGCCCAGGTCATAAGGGCAGAGTTGGGGCTGCATTCCACAGAGGCTGACACGTTGGTAGGGGTACAAGGGACTGGGCAAGCGAGGAGGAGAGAGGTTTGAAGTAACGACAAGTAAATGTATATGATGCCATTATTTCTCAACTATGATATTAAAGCTCCTGTCCTCCCTATAAGTGGCTCAACTAGCCGCAGATCCAAATCTCCACCAGACTTGTCAGTCTCTTCTATCCTCTTCCTACACTATAACATAACAATACGCCCATCCTCCAGTACTCACCAGTCTTAGCTGCCTCTCCCAGCTCCTTCTCTGTGGTACAGTCATCATTTGAGGCAGTGATCCACACACTCAGACTCTCTCCACAGGCCACACCAGGCATAGCACAGCTGTTGGTGAAGGAGCTGCAGTTGTAGCTGTCTCCGTTGTTACCCTGAGCCTCCACTGTGTAGGACAGAGCCCCTGCTGTCTTGTCCCAGGTGGTGATCAACACATCAGACCGACACTCCGCATACGTCTTTATGTTCTGGGGGATACAAGGGGCTGGGGAGGGAGGGAGGGAGGGGGGGGTTTAGAGAATTCACTCATGTTGTACACGCATAGACATGTATAATACAAGTACACACACAGACACACTCGTTACCTTGCATTACCACAGGTAGCCACTAGGTAGAGAACTCTCTCTTCCTGCCCCTCCCCCTACCCCCACCACACCTTCCCTACACCCCTTCCCTTCACTCACAGGTCCGGACGTGCTTCGAGGGACTGGTTTTGCTGTTGCAACTACTGACGGCGTAAACGGTGAACTGGTAGGTGTGTTCGCAGACCGTGTTGGTGAAAAAGCACTCTGTGCCCTTGGTGCGACACACCACCAGCTGTCCGTCTGAAGCCAGAGACGTAGCTACGTAGTAGTTGGTGTTATTGGTGGGAGCCCAGGAGAAGATGATCACATTACTGGAACACTCATGGTACGTCGCCAGCTGGGAGGGAACGCAGGGCACTGGTGGGGGAGAGAGAGAGAGGTTAGGGGTTAGGGGTTAGGGTGGGACAGGGCTGCATAGTAAGGGGTTAGGGGTTAGGGTGGGGCAGGGGTACAGAGTAAGAGGTTAGGGGTTAGGGGTTTATGTGGAACAGGGGTACAGAGTAAGAGGTTAGGGGTTAGGGGTTAGGGTGGAACAGGGGTACAGAGTAAGGTGTTAGGGGTTAAGGTGGAACAGGGGTACAGAGTAAGGTGTTAGGGGTTAAGGTGGAACAGGGGTACAGAGTAAGGTGTTAGGGGTTAAGGTGGAACAGGGGTATAGAGTAAGGGGTTAGGGGTTAGGGTGGGACAGGGGTACAGAGTAAGGGGTTAGGGGTTAGGGTGGGACAGGGGTACAGAGTAAGGGGTTAGGGGTTAGGGTGGAACAGGGGTACAGAGTAAGGGGTTAGGGGTTAGGGTGGGACAGGGGTATAGAGTAAGGGGTTAGGGGTTAAGGTGGAACAGGGGTACAGAGTAAGGGGTTAGGGTGGGACAGGGGTATAGAGTAAGGGGTTAGGGGTTAGGGCACATGGTAAAGGGGAGTCAACTGAAAATAGGACTGGAGAAGTAGGGGGATGTATAAAGTGCCCTAAAAAAAGAAATGTTGTACACTGTCTGGAAGGGAAACAAACAAGTGAACTTGCTGTAAATTGGACAGTGAATGTGGAACTGTGAGATATATAACATCATATGAAGTAGAGCCAGTTGGATGGAGGTTCAACTCTAATGTCCCCAAGTCAACCAGAACAATAACGGAGGATCATATTGAAACCTGAATCACTTTGTCTTTGTCTCTCCTTATCAACACAGGTACAGTAGGTAACGTATTCCTTTGTGAGTTTCACTCTATACCTCACACATGTCTAGGTGTGTGTAAAACCTTTTCACTTCCTGGTATGACAGACACTATCACTGTCTGACCTTTCATACAACCCCCCTCTACTCAATAGAGACTCGTCTAGTCTACAGACCTCCTCAGAACTATATATCTGCTGGGTGTGTAGCAGTGATTAGGATGGGTAGCAAACAGCAGATATTATGGGAAGGTTCAGGAGAGAGTAGGATTGACTCATAGGGATCAGTTGTTGGAGACAGATTAAGTGTGTCTGGTAGAATGTGTACTGTATGTGTGTGTGGAGGGGGGTTGAGGGGTGCATGTGTGTGTGTGAGTGTGAGTGTGAACGTGAGAGGAACTGGAACAGATAACAGATCAAATAGAATAAAAATATGTAGACAGAGAGGAGGGGATAGCAAGATAGTAGAGGAGAGGTATGCTGTACATGCACATGTCCTTCACCTGTCTCAAAGTATGTGGATGTGTTGGAGGTGCTCTGGCAGTCGAATGAGATGGCAGTGACCTGGATCAGGTATCTCTCTCCACAGTTCAACATGGTGATCTGACAGGTGTTTGAGGCAGAGGTGCAAGACAGGGCCGTCCCGTTCACATCTACAGCCTCCGCCCTTGACAACACATTCACAGTTTGGTCATTGAGTCATTTAGCAGATGTACATAACATATGTGTGTTATTCAGAGCCACCTTCAATGAGAGGGGACACAGGAGTTTTACCCGGACCATGTGACCTGACTGGGAGAAACACCAGTCCCTGGATAAGGGATCAGAAATAACTCTTGGTCCTAAGAAAAAGGCATTCAACTGAGGAAGATGTAGCAATCACATAGAACAGCACAATCAATCCAGGTAAATAAGAGACAGTAGTCACCTGTAGGAGTTGGCTCCCAACACCTGTCCCCAAGTCACTGCCACCACCCCACTAGAACAGCTGTAGTTCATTGAGATGGACATGACCCTGTTGATGGCTAAAAGCAAGGACAAATACAGATTATGCCCTGCCTGTCTGTCTGTCTGTCTGTCTGTCTGTCTGTCTGTCTGTCTGTGTAGCCTAAAGTACATGTGTGCATGCATCTTCTCTCTCTCTGCCCGTCATTTCATCTCGTTTCCTCTCTCTCTCTCTCTGTCTGACTGTAATTTAATCTTATCCCCTCTCTCTCTCTCTCTGTCTGACTGTAATTTAATTTTATCCCCTCTCTCTCTCTCTCTCTCTCTCTCTGTCTGACTGTAATTTAATCTTATCCTCTCTCTCTCTCTCTGTCTGACTGTAATTTAATCTTATCCTCTCTCTCTCTCTCTCTGTCTGACTGTAATTTAATCTTATCCTCTCTCTCTGTCTGACTGTAATTTAATCTTATCCTCTCTCTCTCTCTCTGTCTGACTGTAATTTAATCTTATCCTCTCTCTCTCTCTCTCTGTCTGACTGTAATTTAATCTTATCCCCTCTCTCTCTCTCTGTCTGACTGTAATTTAATCTTATCCTCTCTCTCTGTCTGACTGTAATTTAATCTTATCCCCTCTCTCTCTCTCTCTCTGTCTGACTGTAATTTAATCGTATCCCCTCTCTCTCTCTCTCTGTCTGACTGTAATTTAATTTTATCCCCTCTCTCTCTCTCTCTGTCTGACTGTAATTTAATTTTATCCTCTCTCTCTCTCTCTCTCTCTCTGTCTGACTGTAATTTAATCTTATCCCCTCTCTCTCTCTCTCTCTGTCTGACTGTAATTTAATTTTATCCCCTCTCTCTCTCTCTCTCTCTCTGTCTGACTGTAATTTAATCTTATCCCCTCTCTCTCTCTGTCTGACTGTAATTTAATCTTATCCTCTCTCTCTCTCTCTCTCTCTCTGTCTGACTGTAATTTAATCTTATCCCCTCTCTCTCTCTCTCTCTCTCTGTCTGACTGTAATTTAATCTTATCCCCTCTCTCTCTCTCTCTCTGTCTGACTGTAATTTAATTTTATCCCCTCTCTCTCTCTCTCTCTCTCTGTCTGACTGTAATTTAATCTTATCCCCTCTCTCTCTCTGTCTGACTGTAATTTAATCTTATCCCCTCTCTCTCTCTGTCTGACTGTAATTTAATCTTATCCTCTCTCTCTCTCTCTCTCTCTGTCTGACTGTAATTTAATCTTATCCCCTCTCTCTCTCTCTCTCTCTCTGTCTGACTGTAATTTAATCTTATCCCCTCTCTCTCTCTCTCTCTCTCTCTCTCTGTCTGACTGTAATTTAATCTTATCCCCTCTCTCTCTCTGTCTGACTGTAATTTAATCTTATCCCCTCTCTCTCTCTGTCTGACTGTAATTTAATCTTATCCCCTCTCTCTCTCTCTCTCTGTCTGACTGTAATTTAATCTTATCCCCTCTCTCTCTCTCTCTGTCTGACTGTAATTTAATCTTATCCCCTCTCTCTCTCTCTCTCTCTGTCTGACTGTAATTTAATCTTATCCCCTCTCTCTCTCTCTCTCTGTCTGACTGTAATTTAATCTTATCCCCTCTCTCTCTCTCTCTCTCTCTCTCTGTCTGACTGTAATTTAATCTTATCCCCTCTCTCTCTCTCTCTCTCTGTCTGACTGTAATTTAATCTTATCCCCTCTCTCTCTCTCTCTCTCTCTCTGTCTGACTGTAATTTAATTTTATCCCCTCTCTCTCTCTCTCTCTCTCTCTCTGTCTGACTGTAATTTAATCTTATCCCCTCTCTCTCTCTGTCTGACTGTAATTTCATATTATCCTCTCTCTCTCTCTGTCTGACTGTAATTTCGTTTTATCCCCTCTCTCTCTCTGTCTGACTGTAATTTCATATTATCCTCTCTCTCTCTCTCTCTCTGTCTGACTGTAATTTCATATTATCCTCTCTCTCTCTCTCTCTGTCTGACTGTAATTTAATCTTATCCCCTCTCTCTCTCTCTCTCTCTCTCTCTGACTGTAATTTCATTTTATCCTCTCTCTCTCTCTCTGTCTGACTGTAATTTCATTTTATCCCCTCTCTCTCTCTGTCTGACTGTAATTTAATCTTATCCCCTCTCTCTCTCTCTCTGTCTGACTGTAATTTCATTTTATCCCCTCTCTCTCTCTGTCTGACTGTAATTTAATCTTATCCTCTCTCTCTCTCTCTCTGTCTGTAATTTAATCTTATCCTCTCTCTCTCTCTCTCTGTCTGACTGTAATTGAATCTTATCCCCTCTCTCTCTCTCTCTCTCTCTCTCTGACTGTAATTTCATTGTATCCCCTCTCTCTCTCTCTGACCATCATTTCATCTCGTTTTCTCTCTTCCAACAGTACTCACTGGATGTGCTGTGTGAGACATTAGTGGGTTCTCCAGGCTCTAGGAAGGTGTTGACTGATGACACTCCTACAATGTATGTGGAGCAGGGTTGTAGATTACTGACGTCCATGAACGTGGTGGTGGTGTTCTTCAGTACAGGCACACTCGGTTTGTTGTTGTCTGTAACGCTGACCTGATACAACAGAACTTTGTTGACCGACTGCCAAGTTACACGGGCTGTGCTCCTTCCTGTCGCTACTACGGCAACACCAGCTGGGGGTTGTACCACTGTAGGGAAAGAGATAATGGTGTGATTAGTAGGGACAGTACTACAGCCACCACTGTTACTAGGTTGTACCACTGTAGGGAAAGAGATAATGGTGTGATTAGTAGGGACAGTACTACAGCCACCACTGTTACTAGGGATCATCTGAGTCTTTCCTGAGCACTTGATGTGACTAGGAAAAACTCAGGGCCCTTGCTATAGACATGCGCAACTTGAGTTTGTCCTGTTACTGTATATCAAAGGAGGCTGGTGGCACATTAATTGGGGTGAACGGGCTCATGGTAATGACTAGAGTGGCATCAGTGGAATGGTATCAAATACATCAAACAACATGGTTTCCTGGTGTTTAATGCCATTCCATTTGCACCATTGCGGACATTATTATGAGCCGTTCTACACTGTTTTACATACTTTATCATATAGCCTGTATGATTCTATTTGTCAGACTTACATGTAGTGATTGTCTTGGTCATGCTGCTGGTCCCCAGTCCCGCTATGTTGGAAGAGTAGACATAGCAGGTATAAGACTTGGCAGGTGTGAGCCCATCCACCTGTCCAGTCAGCGTGGTGAAACTGTGGTTGTATCTGTCTCCGTTACTGAACCCGTCCACAACCAACAAATACTTGTCAGCCCCAGGGACGCCGGACCATTCAAGTCTGATCGAGGTACTGGATATGGCCTTGGAATAGGTGATCTGGGAGGTGGCGGGAACTAGAAACAAGATAAGGACACTGTTGATGATCTAACACTCAAAGAAATCAATGAAAATAGGTAAACATGGACTAATTAACTACTGGTCATATTACACGTAGGAGAGTTACCTGTTGTCGCAATTTGCGTGTTAGTGCACATCACATGGTAAAACTGAAAGACTTTCAATTGGACTTGGTAAACACTCCCTGGCCGCAATCCTTGGATCAGCCTTTGCGTACTTGACACAGGCAGTGTCACCACAACTGGCGCAATGCTTGTTGAGTTCACGACCCGCAAATCCAGAAAATAATTTGTGGCTCCAGGGTAACTGTTCCATTTGACGTTCAGTGTCGATGCGGAAGGAGACGTTACTGACGTGATACTACAAGCTGAATAGAGAACACAAACGTTGTCAGTTATGAAGGATAACAGACGTAGCAGTATAAAACGAAGACATTGGACAATAGTATTCGATCAATTTTGAATGAGTTGTATAGTTAGGCCCTGTGCTACAAATAAAGGTCAGGGAGTTGTGTATCTGGGAGCATGGAAAACACATCAGCTGAAATGTTGATCATGATGATGACATTTCAACATGTATTCTGGGTAGTTTCCAAATAACCACAGTATTCAATAGCTAGTTAGTTCTCTTTTATCAATTCACAATGACTGGTCATTATTAGAATACACTACAAAATATGATTAAAATCTATATTTGAGAGACAAAATAAATTGTTATTGTATTGAATGAATAATAATTTTTGTTCCACATCTATAGACATTTCTAAGGGTTGGCGTTGGTGCATTGCCACCTTACATGTTTAACCTGTAATACCAGTGTAGCACAATATCTTCTTTATAAAATACTGTATATTAAGTTGTGAACCACCAAAAATGATAAGAAATAAATAAACCTTCTAGTTTTTATTTCAGAGAGACACATTTGGTTACAAATGTAGATGTATCAAATGTGACAAATAATAAAACATGTTATAAACAACTGTACATATGATACTTTTGTGACGCCAATATTAAAATATATATATAATCGATTATCAATACAGTAATATGAGATCTGGGCTCTGGTCAAAAGTAGTGCACTATATAGGGAATAGGGTGCCTTTTAGGATGAGACCTAACTCTGACCAAACACTATAGCAAGAGGCTAGATTTATATGATGGGTTGAATTTTTATGTTATACAAGATATGTCCATTCCATTCCAGCTAAACAACAGATATATAGCGTTTTGCAAAATAAAAAACAGTTGAATACACATCTAAAAATCTATGAATAAAAGATGTGAGAACAGTGATATTTTACACACACATATAAGTACCCATAAGCACTAAGTTCTGATGGAAGAAACACAAATGTGGAAAAGTTGTGGATATAAGTGTTTTGGAAATAAACTCTTCAAACACTTCCAATAGAAGCCAAGCTAACTCACCTGCTAATGCATGCTGTATCTGAAAAAGAAATAAGGACAAAACGTTTTCAATTTTAAAACAAATGTACAAGACAAATCACAGCATCTACCTCCATCATCCACAAAGAAAAAACAAAACACAAAAGAATGCATTAGAATGAACACTTACCTGAGTCAATGACAATAAGATGAAAGGTAAATAGAAAGTTCCAAGCTTTTCCATGATGACTGTTAGTGTTTCAATAAGCTACATCCATGGGTGCATGGGAGCTTGGATACAGGAGCTCATCTGGAATCTTTAGCGGCAGGGCACGGGTAGATCAGCTCTGTGGGATCCAATCAGAGAGCCCCCAATAAGGACAGTACTCTCTCTTCTCTGCCTGTGGGCTTAGGTCAGTGTACAGGTATCATGATGGGAAGAAGAGAAAGTGTGTGAGGGGGTTGCCAGGCGATGTCCACACACCCTACACCTGATCTTTGTTCTCAAAAAATAGTTTTCAGTAAATGCTGTTTCCTGCAAGGTATGATTACAGTACCAGTCAAAAGTTTGGACACAAACTTAAAAAGAACATATAAGGAATCATGCAGTAAGCAAAAAAGTGCTAAACAAATCAAAATGTATATTATATTTGAGATTCTTTAATGTAGCCACCCTTCGCCTTGATGACAGCTTTGCACACTTTTGGCATTCTCTCAACCAGCTTCAGGAGGTCACCTGAAATTAGGTCTTGAGGTCACCTGGAATGCATTTCAATTAACAGGTGTGCCTTGTTAAAAATTAATTTGTGGAATTTCTTTCCTTCTTAATGCATTTGAGCCAATCAGTTGTGTTGTGACAAGGTAGAGGTAGTATACAGAAGATAGCCCTATTTGGTAAAAGACCAAGTCCATATAATGTCAAGAACAGCTCAAATAAACAAAGAGAAATGACAGTCCATCATTACTTTAAGAGATGAAGGTCAGTCAATCGGCAAAATCTCAATCTCAATTCTTCAAGTGCAGTTGCGAAAACCATCAAGCGCTGTGATGAAACTGTCTCTCATGAACACCGACACAGGAAAGGAAGACCCAGAGTTACCTCTGCTGCAGAGGATAAGTTCATTAGAGTAAACTGCACCACATATTTCAGCCCAAATAAATTCACAGAATTCAAGTAACAGACACATCTCAACATGAACTGTTCAGAGGAGACTGCGTGAATCAGGCATTAATGGTTGAATTGCTTCAAAGAAACCACTACTAAAGGACACCAATAATAAGAAGAGACTTTCTTGGGCCAAGAAACATGAGCAATGGACATCAGATGGACATCTCCGCATGTGTGGTTCCCTCCATGAAGCATGGAGGAGGTGGTGTGATGGTGTGGGGGTGCTTTGCTGGTGACACTGTCAGTTATTTAGAATTCAAGGCACACTTAACCAGAATGGCTAACACAGCATCCTGCTGTGATACGCCATCCCATCTGGTCTGTGCTTAGTGGGACTATCATTTGTTTTTCAACAGGACAATGACCCAACACACCTCCAGGCTGTGTAAAGGCTGTTTGACCAAGAAGGAGAGTGATGGAGTGCTGCATCAGATGACCTGGCCTCCACAATCACCCGACCTCAACCCAATTGAGATGGTTTGGGATGAGTTGGACCGCAGAGTGAAGGAAAAGCAGCTAACAAGTGCTCAGCGTATGTGGGAACTCCTTCACGACTGTTGGAAAAGCATTCCAGGTGAATCCGGTTGAGAGAATGCCAAGAGTGTGCAAAGCTGTCATCAAGGCAAAGGGTGGCTACTTTGAAGAATCTCAAATATAACATTTATTTTGATTTGTTTAACACTTTTTGGGTTACTACATAATTCCATATGTGTTATTTCATAGTGTTGATGTCTTCACTATTATTCTACAATGTAGAAAATAGTAAAAATAAAGAAAAAACCTTGAAATAGTAGGTGTGTCCAAATGTTTGACTGGTCCTGTATGTGATATTTATTCCTCATTTCTGCTTAATTTACTCCTAATTTCAGCCAAATGTACTCCTAATTTGAATATAACGTGTTTTGTAGGAAGTTATGTGTCTGAGAATGTCTCTTAGGATGTTTTTTAAATGATATTGTCTTCCTGTTTGAAACCCATTGGCATGAAATAACGTGATATTGCTTTCACTTACTTGAAATTCAGTGGTCAAGTAAATTAATTCCTAAATGTACATCCTGGTTTGGTGACAATAGAAATGTGTTTCCTAGACATTTAATACACACGTGTTAAGAGCTGTGTAACTACTGATTGAAATGGACCTAGCAGCCACAAGTAAAGTATCCTGTTGTACCTTGTGTACAGGTATTGTTTGTTAGTCCATTGTGTTTGCTTTACAGAGTCAATGGGAAGAAGTCAGAATACTCTCCCCATCTCTTCCTTCGCATCATAATGTCAGACAGCGGGTTACATCTTCCTCTTGTTGTAGGATTAGACCTCACCAGGGATCACGTACTGTGAGTTACAAAGACTTTGGCACATAGAAACCCAACAGAAATATTCTTATTCTAAGTGAAAGGCCTAGTTCAGAATAGATGAGAATAAACCTGTATTAAGATATTAAGCATCACATTCATGTCTATCTCTATGGGGAGAAAGAAAGGCCAGATACAGAATCTGGGATTTTGACTTGGGTCTTTCATGGTGAACTAGAGACACAACAAGTTGTGTGGTGTTCCGTGTGTGATTATGGGAAGGGCTGAATGATGGGATTTAAAATGACTCTTTCTCCATATTTGCGCATCCCATCTAACCTTGACTGACTGTCTTTGTCAGAAGACAATGAGGGATTAAGCATCTATTATGTGTCCATTGTGGTTGAGATTCTAGAGTTTGAGATAAGAGCTGCGTGTGAAAACAAATATGCCACCTTGATTCAGAGCCTGAAACTCAAACCTTACACAATGAGTGGAAATTGTGTTGATCTATGATTAAGGGAAAAGTGATGTGAACAGAGAGATACAGAGAGATACGGAGATACAATACTCAGATCCCTCTCCTTCCGTCACTCCTCTGTACCGGACCTACCCCACACTGTTAGGCCCTCTGTTCCTCTCTTCCCCTCCCCCTGTCCATCTCCGTCACCCTTAGTCCATCTACCATCAGTCCATCTGCTTCGGTCCATCTACCTCTGTCCATCTGCCTCGGTCAATCTGTCCCTGTGCATCTGTCCCGATGTATCTGTCCCAGAGTACATGTCCCAGTTATCTGTCCTACATCTGTCCCAGTCCACTTTCCTCAGTCCATCTACCTCAGTCCATCTGCCTCAGTCCATCTACCTCAGTCCATCTGCCTCAGTCCATCTACCTCAGTCCATCTGCCTCAGTCCATCTACCTCAGTCCATCTGCCTCAGTCCATCTACCTCAGTCCATCTGCCTCAGTCCAT
The DNA here is from genome assembly GCF_057628025.1 of Oncorhynchus mykiss. Classification (NCBI taxonomy): domain Eukaryota; kingdom Metazoa; phylum Chordata; class Actinopteri; order Salmoniformes; family Salmonidae; genus Oncorhynchus; species Oncorhynchus mykiss. The sequence continues at coordinate 81,646,483 of NC_143029.1, forward strand.
CTACCTCAGTCCAGCACCATTCCCACCAAACCCAAATAGGCCTCATGTTCTCTTTTACTCTTACTGGGACACTTGGAATCAAAAAACTAAAGGAGAACCACACACTCTAGGATCTCAGATGCAAAAAGTTTATGTCCAACGTTCCGACAGACAAGCTGTCTTCATCAGGATATAATGACAAACAATGCAGGATGACTAGTTTATATAGTGTTAAAAGACACACAGGTGTCTGTAATCATGGCCGGGTGTGGCCTGATATCATTGGTTTATTCTCATATATTAAAATAGCATACAAAAACATAAATGGATAGCATACGATCATAGATACAATGTGGCTACATAGGCCTACAAACACTTACAATGAATAGCAAAATCACAAATAATCACAAGAATGGCTTCAGTTCAGTCTACGTAAGGGTCTTTAAATGAAAGATCCAGGCAGCCTCTTGTTTTAACAATAAATTGTCGAGGTCACCCCCTCTCCTAGGAAGGGTGACATGTTCGATGCCAATATAACATAGAGACGAAATCGAGTGGTTTGCTTCCAAAAAGTGGGCCGCAACTGGGTAAGTCGAGTTTTTGCATCTAATGGTGCTACGATGCTCTGAGATACGTACTTTTAATTTGCGCTTTGTTTTACCCACATCATTACCATTATCATTATAAGATAAATAACTGCCTTAGTGGAGCACGTAATAACACCTTGGACTGGTATCTGTTTCCCTGTTTGAGGGTGTTTGAAGGATCTACATTCATGAGTGCCATTGCAATGAGCACAGCCATTACACTTGTAGGGGCGCAAATAGACGTTGTGCAGGGATATCTTGGGGTGGTAAATCAGAGTTTACCAATTGATCTCTGAGGTTTCTGCCCCACGAGAATACGATCAAGGGAAGGTCCGAAAACACATTGTCTGTCGAAACGTTGGACATTAAATATTTGCATCTGAGATCCTAGAGTGGGCGGCTCTCCTTTATGTTTTTAGGTGTTCCACTACGCTAGCCAGCACCTCGCCTAAATAGGTGTGCGTTTCTTTCGCCTCTAGATTACACTTGGAATCAAACCACATCCATGACAGACAGATGAAGGAACTCAAGGAAAAATAACCAGAACTCAGACCAACATCACATTATTATTTTCAAAACCAAATAGCAACATTTGCAGGCCAGGTCTCTCACTGGTGATCCCACTGAGATTACACACGTTGTTTAAACTTCATCCCAGTGAGATCCCTGTATACAGAGAGGATACAGCTGAGATTCTTATCTTTGAAGGAACTTGACTTGCTGAATCATTCTGGAGAATGACAAACTGAATTGGTCCACCCACACAGACAGCATCGTGAAGAAGGCGCAGCAGCGCCTCTTCAACCTCAGGAGGCTGAAGAAATTCGGCTTGTCACCAAAAACACTCACAAACTTCTACAGATGCACAATCGAGAGCATCCTGTCGGGCTGTATCACCGCCTGGTACGGCAACTGCTCCGCCCACAACCGTAAGGCTCTCCAGAGGGTAGTGAGGTCTGCACAACGCATCACCGGGGGCAAACTACCTGCCCTCCAGGACACCTACACCACCCGATGTCACAGGAAGGCCATAAAGATCATCAAGGACAACAACCACCCGAGCCACTGCCTGTTCACCCCGCTATCATCCAGAAGGCGAGGTCAGTACAGGTGCATCAAAGCTGTGACCGAGAGACTGAAAAACAGCTTCTATCTCAAGGCCATCAGACTGTTAAACAGCCACCACTAACATTGAGTGGCTGCTGCCAACACACTGACTCAACTCCAGCCACTTTAATAATGGGAATTGATGGGAAAGGATGTAAAATATATCACTAGCCACTTTAAACAATGCTACCTAATATAATGTTTACATACCCTACATTATTCATCTCATATGTATATGTATATACTGTACTCTATATCATCTACTGCATCTTTATGTAATACATGTATCACTAGCCACTTTAAACTGTGCCACTTTCTTTACATACTCATCTCATATGTATATACTGCACTCAATACCATCTACTGTATCTTGCCTATGCCGCTCTGTACCATCACTCATTCATATATCTTTATGTACATATTCTTTATCCCTTTACACTTGTGTCTATAAGGTAGTAGTTTTGGAATTGTTAGCTAGATTACTTGTTGGTTATTACTGCATTGTCGGAACTAGAGGCACAAGCATTTCGCTACACTCGCATTAACATCTGCTAACCATGTGTATGTGACAAATAACATTTGATTTGATTTGAGAAAAACCTATACATGGAATGTTGACTGTATGTGTATGGAATAAATAACAATTTAATGTGCTTGAATGAGGCCTTAAAACTCCACAACAACAACAACATTAACAACAACAACAGTTAAATGTCACCGATATGAATTACTAACGGATAAACAATATCCACAGGCATTATTATATTTCCAGATGAGGATGGACTGTATTCCGGTATGGGTGTTATGTAGGTGAATGTGAGAGCCTGTTGAATGTAGCTTTTTGTAAAGGCCATGCAGCGACTAACAATGGGTCCACACCTCTCTCTCTATCTCTCTTTCTCTCTTTCTTTCTTTCTTTCTTTCTTTCTCTCTAATTCTATCTCTCTTTCTTTCTTTCTTTCTTTCTTTCTTTCTTTCTTTCTTTCTTTCTTTCTTTCTCTCTCTCTTTCTTTCTCTCTCTCTTTCTTTCTCCACCCCACCCTGGATGTTTGTGTTTGTCTCCTAGCTAGATGAGGTATTGCAGCTGGCCCAGTGCTATGCCAATGACCTCTTCATGGAGAGGGTGTCAGTCAGGTAGCTGATCGTGTCCACCTCAGGCACACTGACTCCTGGCTCCTATACCTACACATGTTTTCTTACTTGTTTCCCCCCTCGTTTCTTTACTTATTAGAAATGGTGTGAATGGCAGTGGTTTCATTGTCTTGGTGAAGCAGGATTGTGTCTGTGTGCTGTTGATTTAGTTCTATTCAGACCAGTAACAGACTGTTCTGTATGTTCTTTGGAAGCACTATAGGCCAGGCGTATTCAACCTGGGGTCCACGGCAGAGGTGATGCAGGGGTCCTCGGCAGAGGTAATGCAGGGGGTCCGCGGCAGAGGTGATGCAGGGGTCCTCGGCAGAGGTGATGCAGGGGGTCCGCGGCAGAGGTAATGCAGGGGTCCACGGCAGAGGTAATGCAGGGGTCCACGGCAGAGGTAATGCAGGGGGTCCGCGGCAGAGGTAATGCAGGGGGTCCACGGCAGAGGTGATGCAGGGGTCCTCGGCAGAGGTAATGCAGGGGGTCTGCGGCAGAGGTAATGCAGAGGTCCACGGCAGAGGTAATGCAGGGGTCCACGGCAGAGGTCATGCAGGGGGTCCACGGCAGAGGTAATGCAGAGGGTCCGCGGCAGAGGTAATGCAGAGGGTCCGTGGCAGAGGTAATGCAGGGGGTCCATGGCAGAGGTAATGCATGGGGTCCGTGGCAGAGGTAATGCAGGAGGTCCCTGGGTCGCGGCTTTGAGTGGGAGGGGGTCCCTGGGTCGCCGCTTTGGGTGGGAGGGGTCCCTGGGTTGCCGCTTTGGGTGGGAGGGATTCCCTGGGTCGCCGCTTTGGGTGGGAGGGGGTCCCTGGTTTTCCGCTTTGGGTGGGAGGGGGTCCCTTGGTTGCCGCTTTTGGGTGGGAGGGTCCCTGGGTTGCCGCTTTGGGTGGGAGGGGGTCCCTGGGTTGCCACTTTGGGTGGGAGGGGTCCCTGGGTTGCCGCTTTGGGTGGGAGGGGGTCCCTTGGTTGCCGCTTTGGGTGGGAGGGGTCCCTGGGTTGTCACTTTGGGTGGGAGGGGTCCCTTGGTTGCCACTTTGGGTGGGAGGGGTCCCTGGGTTGCTGCTTTGGGTGGGAGTATATTTTAGATTCTTCAAAGTAGCCACCCTTTGCTTTGATGACAACTTTACACACTCTTGGCTTTCTCTCATCCAGCTTTATGAGGTAGTCACCTGGAATGAAGCTGGTTGAGAGAATTCCAAGAGTGTGCAAAGCTGTCATCAAGACAAAGGGTTGCTGCTTTGAAGAATGTAAAATATAATATATATTTTGATTTGTTTAACACTTTTTGGGTTACTACATGATTCTACATGTGTTATTTCATAGTTGTGATGTCTTCACTATTATTCTACAATGTAGAAAATAGTAAAAATAAAGAAAAACCCATGAATGAGTAGGTGTGTCCAAACTTTTGACTGGTACTGTACATAATATCTTTATTATGAATCTTTCAGAGATAAGTCTGAATTACTCCAAGAGATTCATTGATTGACGCCACACAGTGTGGTAATGCAATAGGGTGTGTTTTATTGTTTGAACACAATGAATGCAATGGGAACATTCTCTGCCCTGCAATATGACCTGACTTGTCATCCATATGACATGTATGACTCCAGTGCACAGGAGGTTGGTCGCACATTAATTGGGGAGAATGGGCTCGTGATAATGGCTGGAGATGGAATGGTATTAAATACATCAAACACATGGTTTCCATGGTTTCCAGGTGTTTGATGCCATTCCATCGGCTCCGTTCCGGACATTATTATGAGCCGTTCTCCCCTCAGCAGCAGCCTGAGCTCCAGTGGTATTCTAGTATGTTCTCTATGCTCCTCTTTCATAGTGACCAACAAACAGCTGTATGATCACTGTTACATAACATGCTTAACAACAACCCTATGGAGGCTTCCTACTTAGGGATGCTTATGTTATTTCATGTATGAAAAGAAAAAAAGACATTTACAGTACAGCTCACAGACAAATGAATGATGTGGCACACCGTTTCTCTTGTTTCTCTTGGGTCATGAAGGTAGACTTACACAAAGGACATACATTGTAATGATTTCTCTCTGCTAAACACTAGGATCCAAAATCACAGTTTCAGTCTGTTAGTAAAAAACAATATATGTAGGAGAAAAGACACAGTGGATACAGATAACGAAACGTCAATAGCAAGCATTTGTAATTGAACACATTTAATGTGTCATTTTGATTGCAGAGAATATAATGTATAATTCACAAGCTTGCATGTCTCTTTATAGTCATATCAACCTGCATCAAGTCTTATTGAGTTATAAACTGAAGATAACACACCTTAGATAATTAACTTAATGATGGTTTGTCACAAGGACACATGTTGGACCCAAACAGCATAGATAGATGAAGATAGAATCAAAGGAGGGGGACATTTCAGCTGATTTCTTGACAGACGGGACAGAAGTTGATTTAAGTAGATTACATGTTGTGTCTTTCCAGGGGATTACCTGTAATACAAGACGCAGAGCAGAGGGACAGATGAGGGACAGAGCAGAGGGACAGAGCAGAGGGACAGAGCAGAAGGACAGAGCAGAAGGACAGAGCAGAGGGACAGATGAGGGACAGAGCAGAGGGACAGAGCAGAGGGACAGAGCAGAGGGACAGAGCAGAAGGACAGAGCAGAGGGACAGATGAGGGACAGAGCAGAGGGACAGAGCAGAGGGACAGAGCAGAAGGACAGAGCAGAGGGACAGATGAGGGACAGAGCAGAGGGACAGAGCAGAGGGACAGAGCAAAGGGACAGAGCAAAGGGACAGATGAGGGACAGAGCAGAGGGACAGAGCAGAGGGACAGAGCAGAGGGACAGATGAGGGACAGAGCAGAGGGACAGAGCAGAGCGACAGAGCAGAGGGACAGAGCAGAGCGACAGAGCAGAGGGACAGAGCAGAGCGACAGAGCAGAGGGACAGAGCAGAGGGACAGAGCAGAGCGACAGAGCAGAGGGACAGAGCAGAGGGACAGATGTATAACAGTAGAACCTGTGTTAATGTGTTAGCTGTCTATATACTGCTGTTGTTCAAGCCTCTTGTCTGTACGGAATGTCAGTCACTCTGCTGTCAAGGTTTCTTTCTGTTTCCCAGTTCTTCTTCTAGGTTTTTCATTACCACTGTCTAAACAGATGGATGATTTGATTACTGCCAGCCTTGATTAGATTGTGCCAGGCAGTGTTGGCAGGATTGAAATCAAAACCGAACCCTCATGTAAGTTGTGACATCTTCAGTTAAACAAATCTCACAAAAATCAGTTTTGGAATACAGACTTTATGACCAGAATGATCCTATTTACACCTTGTAGACAATTTTGACACTAGAATACATGTTTCTGACTCCCAAAGCTCCTGAGGCTCCTGAGTGGCGCAGCGGTCTAAGGCCCTGCCACTCAGTGCAAGAGGTGTCACTACAGTCCTTGGTTTGAATCCAGGCTGTATCACATCTGGCCATGATTGGGAGTCCCATGGCCCAGCGTCGTCCGGGTTTGGCCGGGGTAGGCCGTCACTGTAAATAAGAATTTGTTCTTAACTGACTTGCCTAGTTAAATAAAGGTTCAATAATTTTTTTTTATATACAGTGGGGAGAACAAGTATTTGATACACTGCCGATTTTGAAGGTTTTCCTACTTACAAAGCATGTAGAGGTCTGTCATTTTTTTTATCATAGGTACACTTCAACTGTGAGAGACGGAATCTAAAACAAAAATCCAGAAAATCACATTGTATGATTTTTAAGTAATTAATTTGCATTTTATTGCATGACATAAGTATTTGATCACCTACCAACCAGTAAGAATTCCGGCTCTCACAGACCTGTTCGTTTTTCTTTAAGAAGCCCTTCTGTTCACCACTCATTACCTGTATTAACTGCACCTGTTTGAACTCGTTACCTGTATAAAAGACACCTGTCCACACACTCAATCAAACAGACTCCAACCTCTCCATAATGGCCAAGACCAGAGAGCTGTGTAAGGACATCAGGAATAAAATTGTAGACCTGCACAAGGCTGGGATGGGCTACAGGACAATAGGCAAGCAGCTTGGTGAGAAGGCAACAACTGTTGGTGCAATTATTAGAAAATGGAAGAAGTTCAAGATGACGGTCAATCACCCTCAGTCTGGGGCTCCATGCAAGATCTCACCTCGTTGTGGCATCAATGATCATGAGGAAGGTGAGGGATCAGCCCAGAACTACACGGCAGGACCTGATCAATGACCTGAAGAGAGCTGGGACCACAGTCTCAAAGAAAACCATTAGTAACACACTACGCCGTCATGGATTAAAATCCTGCAGCGCACGCAAGATCCCCCTGCTCAAGCCAGCGCATGTCCAGGCCCGTCTGAAGTTTGCCAATGACCATCTGGATGATCCAGAGGAGGAATGGGAGAAGGTCATGTGGTCTGATGAGACAAAAATAGAGCTTTTTGGTCTAAACTCCACTCGCCGTGTTTGGAGAAAGAAGAAGGATGAGTACAACCCCAAGAACACCATCCAAACTGTGAAGCATGGAGGTGGAAACATCATTCTTTGGGGATGCTTTTCTGCAAAGGGGACAGGACGACTGCACCGTATTGAGGGGAGGATGGATGGGGCCATGTATCGCGAGATCTTGGCCAACAACTTCCTTCCCTCAGTAAGAGCATTGAAGATGGGTCGTGGCTGGGTCTTCCAGCATGACAACGACCCGAAACACACAGCCAGGGCAACTAAGGAGTGGCTCCGTAAGAAGCATCTCAAGGTCCTGGAGTGGCCTAGCCAGTCTCCAGACCTGAACCCAGTAGAAAATATTTGGAGGGAGCTGAAAGTCCGTACTGCCCAGCGACAGCCCCCAAACCTGAAGGATCTGGAGAAGGTCTGTATGGAGGAGTGGGCCAAAATCCCTGCTGCAGTGTGTGCAAACCTGGTCAAGAACTACAGGAAACGTGTGATATCTGTAATCACAGGTTTCTGTACCAAATATTAAGTTCTGCTTTTCTGATGTATCAAATACTTATGTCATGCAATAAAATGCAAATTAATTACTGTGATTACCTGTGATTTCTTCAGCTTGTCCCAACTCTCCCTCAGACAGTTGGGTCACGGCTAACTATTATCAACAGCAACCCTGGAGCAATTAGGGTTAAGTGCCTTGCTCAAGGTAACATTAACATATTTTTCACCTCAGGGATTTGAACTAGCAATCTTTTGGTTACTGGCCCAATGCTCTAACCGCTAGACTATCTTCAGCCTTTATTGTTGTTGACAACCTCATACAGACTGATGCAATTTATGGATGCTTAGGAAGTTACATGATACTCTTTATGACATGCGGTAACACAAAGGACAGGTTTTGATTAAGCACCTTTCTTCTGGATCTTTCATAATTTTATGTAGTAGATGACGATGTATGAAGTCTGACACAATGAACGTTTCAAAAGTTTACAACAGAGTTTATGATCAGTTCATAGGTTTTTTTTACAGCAATGGTGATGATTTTGCTATACACAATTTAAACTCACCTCTAATCGACACTTCTCTTTCCCCGATAGATCACTAGAAAGAAGAGAAAGAGAAATAATGGTGTTCAGCATAAAAACTAGGAGGTTTAACAAGGGTTCTTCTAAGATCCTTCGAAGTTCTTTGAAGAACCTTAGGGTTCTGGACACTGAAACATGCCCCCAAAAGGTACTTTGAAGAACCCCATAGGATTTGGGGTTCATCGAGGAACCTCCTTAGTTCTTGTGGGTTCTTGCAGGAATCTAACTGCCCAACTGAAAAATGTGGATTGGATTTTGAAAAACAGCTGGTGCAAGCATTTAACTGATCATGTTTAAGCTCTCCTCAATTTAACGTGAGGTTTCTCCCTTGTATGATCTAAATAGGTATTGTTTTAGGATGATACCGTCTATCTTTTCATATTTGTGCAAATGGCTGTGTTGTTGGGCACTTTCTCCCTTATAAAATTATTTACAAAAGAGAAAATGGACACAATTCAGTGGATGTCAATCAACAAAGAGGTAAGAAAATGTTGAGGGCTTTAACTGCCCACTTATTTGTGTGTGTCTGCAGGTATTCTGCCGACGAGGCACACAAAGGTATGCACAATTGGTATTGGTTTGTCACATAATGTCATGCAGATCACATGTACTGTAGGCTATCATCTAATTATTATTAATGGGTTCTCTAAAACCTTATAGGATTCAATCACAGCAGCCATCTTGCTCCTCACTGAGCTCTTCGATGAAGATCTCAGAGGTCTCTACATTATGGACAAGGTGTTATGGACAAGGTATGAAAACTGTACGAAAACTGTTGTCAAAAGTGAATAATTTTTCATTCACATTTACCACAAAAACCAAGGAATGAAAGCTGTCATGTGCACGTTTTCTTAATCATCTGTATAATTATTATTTTTGTATTCCCAGACTTCACCCTCCCTACACTGCAAAACCCTTCTGGCTATGATTACGAAGGATATCCACACATCAACACGCCAGAGGATATATTGGTTGAACTTGGAGCTCTGCTGGGAGTTGACCTCATATTTAGATTTTTGAATTCTGCTTTGCCACAAATCATAATAAACACTGATTAATAATAATGGAACAAATGAACCCCAAAAGGTTATTCGAGGAACCATTAAAGGGGGTTCTTTGAAGAGGTTCCCAACAGTTTCAATTTGTAGTACCCATAAAAGATCTTCCAGGAGCTGTTTCTTTTTAGAGTGTATTGGGTAGGATATACATTGTCAGTAAAGTTGCCTGGTGAAGTTTACTATCGGACGCCAGACACTTACCCATTCCTACATTGCTTCCGGAGCAGGACACTGTAAGATAATGAGAACAATGCCATTAGATACAAACTAACTGTAGACATTCCCAGTTTGACCTATCTACCACAGAATATATTTATCTGCCTAACAAACCAACTAACTAGTAACAAACTAACCAACAAAACAACTAACCACCTAACAAACAACTAATCAACTAACCAACTACTAAATAACTAACTAACTAACAAACTAACAAACTAACTAATGACTAACTAACTAATGACTACTTCAACTACTAACTAGCTATGAACGTCAAACTAACTAACTAACTATCTATCTACTAGCTAATGAACTACAGTTGAAGTTGGAAGTTTACATACACCTTGGCCAAATACATTTAAACTCTGTTTTTCACAATTCCTGACATTTAATCAGAGTAAAAATTCCCTGTCTTAGGTTAGTTAGGATCACCACTTTATTTTAAGAATGTGAAATGTCAGAATAATAGTACAGAGAATGATTTATTTAAGCTTTTATTTCTATCATCACATTCCCAGTTGGTCAGAAGTTTACATACACTCAATTAGTATTTGGTAGCATTGCCTTTAAAATATTTAACTTGGGACAAACGTTTCGGGTAGCCTTCCACAAGCTTCCCACAATAAGTTGGGTGAATTTTGGCCCATTCCTCCTGACAGAGCTGGTGTAACTGAGTCAGGTTTGTAGGCCTCCTTGCTCACACACACTTTTTGCAGCAGCAAGTAGCCTAGTGGTTAGAGTGTTGGACTTGTAACTGAAAGGTTGCAAGTTCAAATCCCCAAGCTGACAAGGTAAACATCTGTCGTTCTGCCCCTGAACAAGGCAGTTAACCCACTGTTCCTAGGCCATCATTGAAAATAAGAATTTGTTCTTAACTGACTTGCCTAGTTAAATAAAGATAAACAAAAAAAATACATGCTTTTTCAGTTCTGCCCACAAATTTTCTATGGGATTGAGGTCAGGACGTTGTGATGGCCGCTCCAATACCTTGACTTTGTTGTCCTTAAGCCGTTTTGCCACAACTTTGGCAGTATGCTTGGGACCATTGACCATTTGGAAGACCCATTAGCGACCAAGCTTTAACTTCCTGACTGATGTCTTGAGATGTTGCTTCAATATATCCACATAATTTTCCATCCTCCTGATGCCATCTATTTTGTGAAGTGCACCAGTCCCTCTTGCAGCAAAGCACCCCTACAACATGATGCTTCCACCCCCGTGCTTCACGGTTGGGGTGGTGTTCTTTGGCTTGCAATCCTCCACCTTTTTCCTCCAAACATAACGATGGTCATTATGGCCAAACAGTTCTATTTTTGTTTTATCAGACCAGAGGACATCTCTCCAAAAAGTACGATCTTTGTCCCCATGTGCAGTTGCAAACCGTAGTCTGGCTTTTTTATGGCGGTTTTGGAGCAGTGGCTTCTTCCTAAGCTGAGCGGCCTTTCAGGTTATGTTGATATAGAGCTCGTTTTACTGTGGATATAGATACTTTTGTACCTGTTTCCTCCAGTATCTTCACAAGGTCCTTTGCTGTTGTTCTGGGATTGATTTGCACTTTTCTCACCAAAGTATGTTCATCTCTAGGAGACAGAACGCGTCTCCTTCCTGAGCGGTATGACGGCTGCATGGTCCCATGGTGTTTATACTTGCGCACTATTGTTTTTACAGATGAACGTGGTACCTTCAGGCATTTGGAAATTGCTCCCAAGGACGAACCAGACTTGTGGAGGTCTACAATTGTTTCCCATGATGTCATGCAAAGATTCACTGAGTTTGAACTTAGGCCTTGAAATACATCCACAGGTACATCTCCAAATCACTCAAATGATGTCAGTTAGCCTATCAGAAGCTTCTAAAGCCATGACATCATTTTCTGGAATTTTCCAAGCTGTTTATAGGCAGTCAACTTAGTGTATGTAAATTTCTGACCCACTGGAATTGTGATCTGTCTGTAAACAATTGTTGGAAAAATTACTTGTGTCATGCACAAAATATTGCCAAAACTATAGTTTGTTATAAGAAATTTGTGGAATGGTTGAAAACTAGTTTTAATGTCTCCAACCTAACTGTATGTAATCTTCCGTATTCAACTTGACTACTAACTAACTACTAACTAACAAATACTACTGCTAACTAACTACTAATTACTAACAAACTACATACTAACTAGCTATGAACTACTAACTAACCATCCAACCAACTAACTAACTAAATAAGTAACTACACACACTCACCAGAGTAGATCCTGCCGGGACAGAATGTGACTTTGCTCCCATCCTGATTGACAGGTGCCACCACCATGGTGTAGACGTCCCCACACATGACCTCGGCCACGTCACAGGAGCTGCTGAGAGGCGGGGGGATGCAGGTGTGGTTGGTGCCTGTCCCAATCAGGTCCACCGTGTGGTTATGGGGGCCCGAGGAGTGCCAGTACACCCTCAGAGATTTGTTGGCCATCCGGTAGAGCTTGACACTCGATGGACAACAGGCGCCTGGGAGCGAGAGAGGAGTAAAGATTGAAGATTTATATGATGTGGTCTTGATTGGACAGAATGCAAACTGGGGGGAAATATTGGTGTTTGTTTGTGATTATTTAGCAGTTTGTTGAGTGTGCAAGAATATTCTGTGCGTTCATGCATGTATGTGTGTGTGGGTGTGTTTGCAGTATATCTACCTTTGACTAGCTATGTGTGTGTGTGAGTGTGTCTGTCTGTCTGTCTGTCTGTCTGTCTGTCTGTCTGTCTGTCTGTGTGTGTGTGTGTGTGTGGCCTATGCATACTCACTGGATGAGAACCCATGATATCTGCATTCTGTCTTGTGGCCTGTCCTGCTGATGGCCTCCAGGCTCACGCTATAGTTGGTCCCGCAGGTGATGCATCCCATCAGGCAGTGTGTGTCCATGGTGTGGCACTTGGCGTGTCCCCGAGATGATGTCAGCGCCGTGACATAGGAGCGCGCCCCTGTAGCGGGGGACCAGGTGACGTTGGTCAAGGCCTGGGTCACCTGGTCTACTGTCAGGGTGTGGGGGCAGCAGGGACCTGGCGAGGGAACAGAACAGATTCTTAGATATCTGGCTAAAACTAGTGCACTGCATAGGGAATACAGTGTCAAATGAGACTGCCCGAGAGTTATCTGTAATGTCTGTATATCTACGGTCTGTATAATCTATGGTCTGTATATCTATGGTTTATATATCTACGGTATGTATATCTATGGTCTGTATATCTATGGTCTATATATCTATGGTATGTATATCTATGGTCTGTATATCTATGGTCTGTACATCTATGGTTCAAATGACACCCTATTCCCATACTGCACAAATAGGATATCGTTTTAGATTCGCCCTAACAACCACATACACTCTGTCATACAGGGTTTCCCGCACCTGTTTCCAGGGGCACGCTATAGCTGGACAGGCTTGGCCCCACTGCTGTCCTGGCATACGCTGTGACATCATAGGTGGCTCCGCAGGGCAGCTGTGTGAGCTGGCAAGAGGTGGAGAGTGATTGACAGGTGTGTGTGTCAGTGAGGCCCACGGCTGTGACGGTGTAGGTAGTGTTGGGGTTGTTGGGGGCCGTGTACAAGACACTGACACTCGAGGATGAGTTGGTCTGAGATACACTCAGGATCTCTGGAGAACAGGGAGCTAGAGGAGAGATGAGGGGTTAATGGACTGGTTAATTGATTCATTTGTTGATTGGTAAGTTGGTTAATTTGTTGTTTGGTTAAAGCTTATTCTTATCCTTGTCTTGTACACAGCAGGTTGGTGGTACCTTCATTGGGGAGGACAGGCTCATGGTAATGGCTGGAGCAGAATTAGTGGAATGGTATCAAATACATGGTTTCCATGTGTTTGATCATTCAATCAATCAAATGTATTTATCAAATGCCCTTTTTAAATCAGCCAATGTCACAAAGTACTTTATAGAAACCCAGTCTAAACCCACAAACAGCAAGCAATGCAGATGTACAGTCATGGCCAACAGTTTTGAGAATTACACACATTAATTTCCACAACGTTTGCTGCTTCAGTGTCTTTAGATATTTTTGTCAGATGTTACTATGGAATACTGAAGTATAATTACAAGCATTTCAGAAGTGTCAAAGGCTTTTGTTGACAATTACGTGAAGTTGATGCAAAGAGTCAATATTTGCAGTGTTGACCCTTCTTTTTCAAGACCTCTGCAATCTGCCCTGGCATGCTGTCAATTAACTTCTGGGCCACATTCTGACTGATGGCAGCCCATTCTTGCATTATCAATGCTTGGTTTGTCAGAATTTGTGGGGTTTTGTTTGTTCACACACCTCTTGAGGATTGACCACAAGTTCTCAATGGGATTAAGGTCTGGGGAGTTTCCTGGCCATGGACCCAAAATATCAATGTTTTGTTCCCCGAGCCACTTAGTTATCATGTTTACCTTATGGCAAGGTGCTCCATCATGCTGGAAAAGGCATTGTTCGTCACCAAACTGTCCCTGGATGGTTGGGAAAAGTTGCTCTCGGAGGATGTGTTGGTACCATTCTTTATTCATGGCTGTGTTCTTAGGCAAAATTGTGAGTGAGCCCACTCCCTTGCCTGAGAAGCAACCCCACACATGAATTTTTAATTTTACCTTTATTTTACTAGGCAAGTCAGTTAAGAACAAATTCAATGATGGCCTAGGAACAGTGGGTTAACTGCCTGTTCAGGGGAAGAACAACAGATTTGTACCTTGTCAGCTCGGGGATTTGAATTTGCAACCTTCCGGTTACTAGTCCAACGCTCAAACCACTAGGCTACCCTGCCGCCCCATGGTGGCAGAGAATGGTCTCAGGATGCTTTACTGTTGGCATGACACAGGCCTGATGGTAGCGCTCACCTTGTCTTCTCCAGACAAGCTTTTTTCCAGATGCCCCAAACAATCGGAAAGGGGATTCATCAGAGAAAATGACTTTACCCCAGTCCTCAGCAGTCCAATCCCTGCACCTTTTGCAGAATATCAGTCTGTCCCTGATGTTTTTCCTGGAGAGAAGTGGCTTCTTTGCTGCCCTTCTTGACCCCAGTCCATCCTCCAAAAGTATTTGCCTCACTGTGCATACAGATGCACTCACACCTGCCTGCTGCCATTCCTGAGCAAGCTCTGTACTGGTGGTGCCCCAATACCGCAGCTGAATCAACTTTAGGAGACGGTCCTGGCGTTTGCTGGACTTTCTTGGGCGCCCTGAAGCCTTCTTCACAACAATTGAACCGCTCTCCTTGAAGTTCTTGATGATCCGATAAATGGTTGATTTAGGTGCAATCTTACTGGCAGCAACATCCTTGCCTGTTTAGCCCTTTTTGTGCAAAGCGATGATGACGGCACTTGTTTCCTTGCAGGTAACCATGGATGACAGAGGAAGAACAATGATTCCAAGCACCACCCTCCTTTTGAAGCTTCCAGTCTGTTATTCGAACTCAGTCAGCGTAATAGAGTGATCTCCAGCCTTGTCCTCGTCAACACTCACACCTGTGTTAACGAGAGAATCACTGACATGATGTCAGCTGGTCCTTTTGTGGCAGGGCTGAAATGCAGTGGAAATGTTTTTTTGTGATATAGTTCATCTGCATGGCAAAGAGGGACTTTGCAATTCATCTGATCACTCTTCATAACATTCTGGTGTATATGTTAATTGCCATCAAACAAACTGAGGCAGCAGACTTTGTGAAAATAAATATTTGTGTTATTCTCAACTTTTGGCAACGACTGTAGAAGCACGGTGGCTAGGATAAACTCCCTAGAAAGGCAGGAACCTAGGAAGAAACCTAGGTTCCATTCCATTTGCTTCGTTCCAGCCATTATTATGAGCCGTCCTCCCCTCAGCAGCCTCTACTGGTCTTGTAATGGTAAAGTGAGATCCCATGTAGAACAAAGACAGTAAAGTTGAGGAAGAGCTGATCTCATTCTTAAAATAAAATGTTTTCTATGTAATTTAAAGTGAATACACCCTTGCACTGTTTGTTACCTATTGTATTGATGTGTGTTTTACCTGTCTCGTGTGTGTGAGGTTTGCAGGTGCGGTTGCAGTCTCGTATTTCGCTGCATGCTGTCACCACCACACTGTACTGTGTGTTACAGCGTAGGTTGGACAGAGCACACACAGGCGCCGTGTCCTTACAGTGGATGACATCATCAATCTCCTCCGCCGTCGTCTCGTATAGCTCCGCCCCCCGCACCGACGACCACATGATCTCCAGGGTCTCCGTCGACACCAGTGCTATGGTAACGTCCTCTGGGCAACAGGGAACTAAGGAGGAAGAGAAGAGAGATGAGTGACTTGACAAAGCTGTGTGTGTGTGTGTGGACAGTATAATAACAGTATAACAACTCTTACTGGTGGTATAGTTGAACACGTCTCCCGGGGGACTGGAGCCAGCCTGGTTGTAGGTGAACATGGTGATAAGGTAGGTGTAGCCACACATGCAGTAGAAGTGACAGGTGGTGTCAGTGGTGTTACAGCGCTCCTCAGACCCGTCGTCTCTCTTGACAAATGCGATGTAGTACTCCACCAAGGGCATCTTAGTCCACGACACCCAGCAGCTGCCCGCCTGGTGCTCATCTACCCAGACTTGCTCCAGAGGGCATGGGACTGACAGAGAGACACAAGAGCGATATACATATAACTCCAGGCAGGACTCTACATTATAGACCTTATACCATAGTAATAAAATACACAATTTTACATCTGTGTGACAGAGAGAGTCAAGATATTACATTACCTTATACCATAGTAATAACACTGGAAGTATTGCAAGTACATATAAATACACTATTATTACATATGTGTGCCCGAGAGAGACAAGAGAGATTAGGATAACATTACATTACCTTATATCATAGTAATAATATTGGGGAGGTCAGCTTACATTGACCTTTGTAATAACACCGGAAAGATTCATGTTAGTATGGCTACAGTGTAGTGTTGCAACTACTGCCCTCCCGGACATCTACAGAACCTTGTGTCACAGGAAGATCCTGAAGGACTTCAGCCACCCGAGCCATGCCGAAGACAGTACAGGTGCATCAAAGCTGGGACAGAGAGACTGAGATACAGCTTCTATCTCCAGGCCATCAGACTGTTGAACAGTCACCACTAGCCAGCCTCCGCCCTGTACCCTGTCCCCTGTCCTGAACCTTAGTCACTGTTACTAGCCGGTTACCACCCGGTACTCTACCCTTCGCCTTAGAGACTGCTGCCCTATGTGCATAGAGTCATTGAACACTGGTCACTTTAATAATGTTTACATACTGTTTTACTCACTTTATATGCATATACTGTATTCTACTGTAGTCATGGCTCATCCTATATAACTATGTTTTTTTTTAAATTCTGTATTATGTGTGTATTATTTTTATTGCTGTGTTTTA
Organism: Oncorhynchus mykiss; assembly: GCF_057628025.1. Lineage (NCBI taxonomy): Eukaryota > Metazoa > Chordata > Actinopteri > Salmoniformes > Salmonidae > Oncorhynchus > Oncorhynchus mykiss. Next base: position 81,663,490 of record NC_143029.1, read on the forward strand.
CTGCACGGTTGGAGCTAGCAACACAAGCATTTCGCTGCACCAGCGATAACATCTGCAAATCTGTATACTCGACCAATACATTTTTATTTGATTTATTTATTTGATTTTGGGGTTAGGGGTCAGAGCCAGAGGTAAGGGGTCAAGGGTCAGGGGGTATACATACATGTGATGAATTCCTCTGGGTCAGAGGGGTTGCTGGTTCCAGCGCTGTTCTCAGCTGTAACAGTCACACTGTGGCTCTGCCCGCAGCTCAGTGGGCTGATCATACAGAACCCCCCTGAGGCAGAGCAGTTCTGACCAGTAGAAGTCTTTGCCAAGTAGACGTCTGCCCCATGCACCATCTGCCAGTAGACTGCCAAACCCCCAGACCTGGTCTGGGTCAAAAACAACCGGATGGTCCCAGGGCTGAGAGGACCTAGTGGGGGGACAGAGATACAGTTGTTCAAAGAACGACACAAAAAAATACATTTACTGATATGAACATGAGATTAACATACTCACATAGACACACTCATACATCTAGATAGCATATAAAGTCATACCTGGGTTCTAATGAACTGTGCCAACATCTAGTGGACAGACTATGACGGAAAATTATACCAGCACCATAGCAGACACCTCCCACCAAGTGACTCTTCCAGACTTTGACAATTTCAAAGACTGATGTTATATTCTGATTATGTGTTACATTGTGTCTATTGTTCAGTATTCTCTCTCTAGATACAAAGCATAAATAACTTTTCCCTTTCTGGCATCTTGCCAGGTCTCTTTCTCTCCTGAGAGGTTTTAATACAAGCTAATATTATTAACCAAACACCCAGTTGCCATGCTTACGGGTGATCTGACACACAGTGAGGTCGTCTCCGGGGCGACCGTCCAGGTCCCAAGCCGTGCCCTTGACGCAGTAGATGGTACCGGGCTCCAGGTCATCAAAGGTCATGAATGGGTCGCTGGTGTTGATTTTGAGGCGAGAGTTGGAGCCCTCCTTGATGATGCAGAGGGTGTAGAGGACCGTGTGGTTGACCGGGGACCAGGTCACCAGGATGGTGTCATTTCTGGGAGAGGTGGAGTTTAGCTGTGGGGCCACCACCACTGAAGGGGGAAAGGGAGAAAAAAGATAGATTAATAAACTAATAGATGTAATGAAAGGAGGCAGACAGAGAGAGAGAGAGAGAGAGAGAGAGAGAGAGAGAGAGAGAGAGAGAGAGAGAGAGAGAGAGAGAGAGAGAGAGAGATTATACTATCCAGGAAGGAAACAAACCTGATTCAGGCAAAGACAAAAGAAGAGAGAATATATTGAAAGAGTCCAAACCTGGCCAAACAGAGTCATCTTTTTTGTTTGCTAGTGAAATAGAATCAATTTTCCTGTCCTTATGATACGTCCAATTCTCCTTGGGGAGAGGAGAACCTAGTTCTCATGGTTTCCCTTTTCATATTCTGATATGTTTTAAGGCTTAAATGGGGAGATACAGTTTCCTCACAAGGCACCCACTATGACAATAGAGCTGCGAAACTGCACTCCATTATGGAGATAGCAGCCCTTTGTCTCTCAGACACTATGGAGAGGTAGCGTTTCAGTCATGAAACAGTCATTACGATATTAAGTAAACAACTTTTAATTTCAGTTGAAAAGTGAGTGAAAGTTGAGGGAGACTTATTGTCTGTGATCAATTCTTCTTTTGGCTTGGATCAGATAGACACTAATTGTCCTTTTACTTTCTAATTATTTTAACAAACTTAAGGCTTTTTTTATAAACCTGGACAGGTGTATGTATCTAAACAGGTGTATGTGAACAGGTGTATAAACCTGGACAGGTGTATGTATCTAAACAGGTGTATGTGAACAGGTGTATAAACCTAGACAGGTGTATGTATCTAAACAGGTGTATGTGAACATGTGTATAAACCTGGACAGGTGTATGTATCTAAACAGGTGTATGTGAACAGGTGTATAAACCTAGACAGGTGTATGTATCTAAACAGGTGTATGTGAACAGGTGTATAAACCTAGACAGGTGTATGTATCTAAACAGGTGTATGTGAACAGGTGTATAAACCTAGACAGGTGTATGTATCTAAACAGGTGTATGTGAACAGGTGTATAAACCTGGACAGGTGTATGTATCTAAACAGGTGTATGTGAACAGGTGTATAAACCTGCACATGTGTATGTATCTAAACAGGTGTATGTGAACAGATTTATATACCTAGACAGGTGTATGTATCTAAACAGGTGTATGTGAACAGGTGTATAAACCTGTACAGGTGTATGTATCTAAACAGGTGTATAAACCTTGACAGGTGTATGTATCTAAACAGGTGTATGTGAACAGGTGTATAAACCTGGACAGGTGTATGTATCTAAACAGGTGTATGTGAACAGGTGTATAAACCTGGACAGGTGTATGTATCTAAACAGGTGTATGTGAACAGGTGTATAAACCTGGACAGGTGTATGTATCTAAACAGGTGTATGTGAACAGGTGTATAAACCTGCACATGTGTATGTATCTAAACAGGTGTATGTGAACAGATTTATATACCTAGACAGGTGTATGTATCTAAACAGGTGTATGTGAACAGGTGTATAAACCTGGACAGGTGTATGTATCTAAACAGGTGTATGTGAACAGGTGTATAAACCTAGACAGGTGTATGTATCTAAACAGGTGTATGTGAACAGGTGTATAAACCTAGACAGGTGTATGTATCTAAACAGGTGTATGTGAACAGGTGTATAAACCTGGACAGGTGTATGTATCTAAACAGGTGTATGTGAACAGGTGTATAAACCTGCACATGTGTATGTATCTAAACAGGTGTATGTGAACAGATTTATATACCTAGACAGGTGTATGTATCTAAACAGGTGTATGTGAACAGGTGTATAAACCTGTACAGGTGTATGTATCTAAACAGGTGTATGTGAACAGGTGTATAAACCTGGACAGGTGTATGTATCTAAACAGGTGTATGTGAACAGGTGTATAAACCTGGACAGGTGTATGTATCTAAACAGGTGTATGTGAACAGGTGTATAAACCTGGACAGGTGTATGTATCTAAACAGGTGTATGTGAACAGGTGTATAAACCTGGACAGGTGTATGTATCTAAACAGGTTTATGTGAACAGGTGTATAAACCTAGACGGGTGTATGTATCTAAACAGGTGTATGTGAGCAGGTGTATAAACCTGGACAGGTGTATGTATCTAAAAAGGTGTATGTGAACAGGTGTATAAACCTGGACAGGTGTATGTATCTAAACAGGTGTATGTGAACAGGTGTATGTATCTAAACAGGTGTATGTATCTAAACAGGTGTATGTGAACAGGTTTATAAACCTGGACAGGTGTATGTATCTAAACAGGTGTATGTGAGCAGGTGTATAAACCTGGACAGGTGTATGTATCTAAACAGGTGTATGTGAACAGGTGTATAAACCTGGACAGGTGTATGTATCTAAACCATCTACCCGTTCTGATCTGGACGGGTGCTGAGGGCTGGCTGCGTCCCGCGCTGTTGACAGACATGACACTGAGGGTGTAGTCTGTGTATGGCTGCAACTGCAGCACGGTGCCGGGGGAGCTGGTCACCGCGGTCTCTGATAAGAAGTCTCCCACCTCAGACTCAGCTCGCAGGATGTAGCCGCTCGCCCCCATTACCTCACTGAACTCCACAGTGATGCTGTCGCTCTGCTTGGAGTAGGCCTGCTTAATGGTAGGTACCTCGGGGGCTGGTGGTCAGAGCAGAGCAGAACAGAGCATCATCACACACAGGATACAGATATCATCATCCTAATCATCCTAATCATCATTATCATCATAATTATCAGCATCATCATGAACATCATAATTATCAATTTCATCATAATCATCATAATTATCATCATCATCGTCATAATTATCTTCATCATCATAAATATCATAATTGTTATCATCATCATAATTATCAGTATCATCATAATCATCATCATTGTCATAATTATCATCATCATTATAATTATAATTATCATAATCATCATCATCATCATCATCTTCATCATCATCATAATCATCATTGACATCATCATCATAAATATCATCATCATCATCTTCTTATTCAAATACCTTATTCAAAGCATTGAGAGAATAGCAGGCCTACAATGCGTTATACATAATTCATAATATGTCCATTACGCACACACATGGCCATTATGCATGCATACATACATGAGCTCCCGTCCAACTCTGCACTGCTCAGGACGTTGCCCGCTTTGTCAATGGCCTCGACCCGCATGGTGTACATCGTGTTGGCGGAGAGAGAGTTAACAGAGCCTATGACGGAGTTCCCGCTGAACTGGGCGAATGCGGACGGTTGAGGAGAGTTCTTTGGTGTGGCGGTGATTTTGTAGGAGCTTGCCCCAGAGTAACGACTCCATCGCACCGTCATACTTTTTGTGGACACTTGGAACACGGATAACGTTATGTCTGCAACGTTGTGAAAGAACAGAAATTGTTAAATACATTTTAGGCTTATTATTTGCATGTACTTTATAATCGTAATAACAGTGAAATAAAAGAGAATGTTAATGTGTGCGTCTCTCAAACAATTATGTGGGAAAGTTGGTTTTAAAATGTTAACAAAGAGTTGTTTGAGTACCTTTTTGCGCTCCACATATCTGAAAACCAAACATAAACATCTATAGTTAGTTGGATAATCCAAAAAGCTGCTTTTGAAAAAACGCTAACGGAAACCATTTCAACGGTAGCGGTGGTATTTCATATTTTATCCCTAAAAGGAACATTATACCCCTGGCCTGTATAATATTCTCTCTGCATGACAGGCCGAGAGGCAGCACATTTTTTCTTCACTCAACACAGATTTCAGAACTGGTCAGTGAGCTCAGGGCTTTTTTTCCCTCAATGAATGAATTTGTCCATTGAGCCAAGGTTGGGCATACACTCGTTGAAAGCAGTGTTACTCAGAAGAGCCTGTGTATTTATTTCCCAAACGTCTCCCTCTGTCTCTATGCATTTCTAGAATCATACAAAGTGCATGTTTTCAGATGGTTACAATGACACAGCAGAATAACAATATCATATACAACTGCAATAATCAACACTAAGATTGTTTAAGCAACACATTATTTGTAGGTCTAATTAGTAAAGATCTGTTCTTACCTCAGATAAACTGATTAAAAGCAAGAGCTGTAACACTTTAAAATCTGTTGCTCCCATTCTTCCTGGAAGGCCTCTGCCTTGAGGCTAAAGATGTATAGTAGGCTAATGCTATTTCTGATTATGACCGCAGGGTAGTGTCAGGGGCTGAACTTTGACGGTTTTCGTTTTTTAGGGGGATTTCAGAAAATGCCAAAGATTGAGCCCTCCTCCTCCCAGGGTGCCAGCAGGCCTATCAGAGAAGGAGGAGGAAAGGTGGCCTACTCAGGTGTAGTACTGGATGTACACAGGTGCACTGTTACACTGTGTCCCATTAAAAAACTACTGTCATTAGTCAACAATAGCAGTTGAGTAAATGTATGTATAATGGTTTAGCTATAGTGTTACATTCATAGGCCAGGTGTGTTCATGTGTGCTCTCTGTGTACTGCATGCTGTATGTTGGTGAGTTAAATATATAGTTGTATAATGGCAAAATGATGCTTGCATAGCTCTGCATTACAGTGGATAACGTCCTGTTGTGTTGGAGCTACAACGCCTGACTGTACACTCTCAGAAAAATGATTCCAAAAGGGTTCTTTAGCTGTCCCCATAGGATAACCCGTTTTGGTTACAGGCAGAACACCTTTCTGGTCAAGGTAAATCCCTTTTAGGTTCCATATAGAACTCTCTGTGGAAAGGGTTCTACATGAAACCCCAAAAAGTGTTCTACGTGGGAACCCAAAAGGGTTCTACGTGGAACCAAAATGGGTTCTACCTGGAACCAAAATGGCTTCTTCCTGGAACCAAAAGGGGTTCTTCCTGGAACCAAAAGGGGTTCTTCTAAGGGTTTTTCTATGGAGACCGCAGAAGAACCTTTTAGGTTCTAAATAGCACCTTGTTTTTCTAAGAGTTTACAACCAATGTTATGCGGGACAGAGCAGGTGAACCCAAGTGCAGACTCAGACGAGGAGACAGGGATAAGGTAACCAAGATATTTATTGACAAACAGGGGGAAGAAGGGATGCAGGCCAGGGAAAGCTTGGGCGGGTTGCAGGGAGCCAGGTGCTGAGGCTGAGGCTGGAGTGAGGGATGTTGGGTCTGGGTAAGCAGGTCGGGAGAGGAATCCAAGGAAGCAGTAGAGTGGGGGGGTCCAAGGACATACGTGGGACTGGAGAAAGGGACCAAAGTCAGAGTGGACGGAACTGTAGAGGAGAAAAAAGCAGCATCAGGCTAAGGGAAAAACAGGTAGAACAGCATTACAAGCTCTATGCAGGAACAAACCGCTTGAACCGCAGACCGACTGCGCAGAGGCTACGAACTGGCAGCGTGGAAGTGGCAGGGCTGACTATTTGTAGAGGTCTTGATTATGGAACAGGTTGCAGCTGGTGGGGATCTGCTCTGCCTCCAGCACACCAGTCTCTACCCACACAATCACATACACACACAGAGAGAGTGAGGTAGAGAGCACTGGGGGAGTGGTGGCAGGTTAAGAAGACACAGGATGAGAAGTAGAAGGCTTGGCAGGAGCAGATGTAACAACCAAGGGTGTACAATAAACCGGAGATTGGTGTCAGTTATACTGCGTTGCTACGTGCTATTCTACATCTCCTGTGAGTATTACCTGTCATGAGATTGGTATGCTAGCTATAGCCCAATCTAGCCTACAAGCAGCTAATAGCTCAACATAACTACAATAAAAGCAAGCCTAAATCCTAAGGGAGAAAATCAGACATTATTTTGTACGAGTCACCTATAGCACTATGTTATTGTTGTGCAAGACACAAAAACATAGCCTTAAGACATGACTTTCTGTTCACTTGATACAATGTTTCATGACCTATTTCTCTCTGTATTGAGAGTTTGGAAGGCACCTCTCATGGATGGACAGCCACTGGCCAGAGGGTTTTCCCCTAAAGCGTTGATATTTTATGTCTCTTGGATGAAATGGAACTGATTGCTCATTTGACAGATCAATTTGTCAGATCTATTTGTCATTTTCCCTTCAATATATCAAAGTAGGACCCAATCTATATAAATAGTCATGACAATACATGTTGTTAATGTACAGTATGTGGTCAGGGTGTTAGCCTGGGTGCCACATATTTGGAGTTGGCAAGAACACAAACAGATCTGGAACCAGGCTAGGAATATCTTGGGAACAACACAAACATTTAATTAGTTATTTAGCCTATATGCCACTTGATTTCAAATCAAATCAAATTTGTCACATGCGCCAAATGCAACTGCAGATCTGGTTTTCATTCTCCTCATTAATTGTTGTGTATTTAACCCTCTGTCCCCTACACTTACCTACCCTTACCACCTGGGGGCGGCCCGTCTGGAAGACCAGGATCCAGTTGCAGAGGGAGGTGTTTAGTCACAGGGTTCTTAGCTTAGTAATGAGATTTGAGGGCACTAGGGTGTTGAACGCTGAGCTGTAGTCAGTGAATAGCATTCTCATGTTGGTGTTACTTTTGTCCAGGTGCGAAAGGGCAGTGTGGAGTGCAATAGAGACTGCATCATCTGTGGAACTGTTGGGGCTGTATGCAAATTGGAGTTTGTCTAGGGTTTCATGGACAATGGTGTTGATGTGAGCCATGACCAGCCTTTCAAAGCACTTCATGACTACAGACGTGAGTGCCACGGATCGGTAGTCATTTAGGCAGGTTACTTTAGTGTTCTTGGGCACAGGGACTATGGTGGTCTACTTGAAACATGTTGGTTTTACAGACTCAGTCAGGGACAGGTTGAAAATGTCAGTGAAGACACTTGCCAGTTGGTCAGCTTATGCATGGAGTACATGTCCTGGTAATCCGTCTGGCCCTGTGGCCTTGTGAATGTTGATCTGTTTAAAGGTCTTACTCACATCGGCTGCGGATAGCGTGATCACATTGTCGCCCAGAACAGCTGGTGTTCTCGTGCATGTTTCAGTGTTACTTGCCTCGAAGTGAGCATAGAAGTAATTTCTCTCATCTAGTAGACTCGTGTCACTGGGGAGCTCTCGGCTGTGCTTCCCTTTGTAGTCTGTAATAGTTTGCAAGCCCTGCCACATCCAACGAGCATCGGAGCCAATGTAGTACGATTAGATCTTTGTCCTGTATTGATGCTTTGCCTGTTTGATGGTTCATCGGAGGGCGTAGCAGGATTTTTTATAAGCTTCCGGGTTAGAGTCCTGCTCCTTGAAAGCGGCATGAGGATGCCTGTAATCCATGGCTTCTGGTTGGGGTATGTAAGTACAGTCACTGTGGGGACAACGTCATCGATGCACTTATTGATGAAACTAGTGACTGATGTGGTGTACTCCTCAATGCCATCGAAAGAATCCCGGAACATATTCCAGTCTGTGCTAGCAAAACAATCCTGTAGCTTAGCATCTGCTTCATCTGACCACTTTTTTATTGACCGAGTCTCTGGTGCTTCCTGCTTTCATTTTTGCTTGTAAGCAGGAATCAGGAGGATAGAATTATGGTCAGATTTTCCAAATGGAGAGCGAGGGAAAGCTTTGTACATGTCTCTGTGTGTGGAGTAAAGGTGGTCAAGAGTTTTTTCCCTCTGGTTGCAAATTTAACATGCTGATAGAAATAAGGTAAAACTGATTTAAGTTACCCTGCATTAAAGTCCCAGGCCACTAGGTGCGCCCCCTCTGGATGAATGTTTTCCTGTTTGCTTATGGTGGTACATAGCTCATTGAGTGCGGTCTTAGTGCTAGCAGCAGTATGTAGACAGCTATTAAAAATACAGAAACTCTCTAGGTAGATAGTGTAGTCTACAGCTTATCGTGAGATACTCTACCTCAGGCGAGCAAAACCTTGCGACTTCCTTAGATATCGTGCACAAGCTGTTGTTTACAAATATACATAGACCGCCACCCCTTGTCTTACCAGAGGCTGCTGTTCTGTCCTGCCGATACAGTGTATAACCTGCCAGCTGTATGTTATTCATGTCATCGTTCAGCCACGACACGGTAAAACATAAGATCTTAAGGTTTAGGTTTAGATCTTATCTGTCGGATATCAGTTTGTCTCTGTGAATGACTTGTCCTCTGACAAATCAACTGTACATTTCGGTGTTCCTCAAGGTTCCGTTTTAGGACCACTATTGTTTTCACTATATATTTTACCTCTTGGGGATGTCATTCGAAAACATAATGTTAACTTTCACTGCTATGCGGATGACACATAGCTGTACATCTTGGCCATGTTCTGTTATAATCTCCACCCGGCACAGCCAGAAGAGGACTAGCCACCCCTCATAGCCTGGTTCCTCTCTAGGTTTCTTCCTAGGTTTTGGCCTTTCTAGGGAGTTTTTCCTAGCCAACGTGCTTCAACACCTGCATTGCTTGCTGTTTGGTGTTTTAGGCTGGGTTTCTGTACAGCACTTTGAGATATCATCTGATGTACAAAGGGCTATATAAATAAATTTGATTTGAAATAAATTTGATAAGATAAGATATTATAGTATTTAATGTCCCATTGGTAAGAGTTCGTCCAATTTATTATCCAGCGATTGTATGTTGGCTAGTAGTACGGATGGCAAGGGAAGATTAGCCAATCGTCGGCGGATCCTCACAAGGCACCTCTTGCGTCTTTTTCTCCTGCAAATGACGGGGATGTGGACCTGTTCGGGTGTCTGGAGTAAATCCCTCTCGTCCGACTCATTAAAGAGAAATTCTTCGTCCAGTTCAAGGTTGGTAATTGCTGTTCTGATTTCTAGAAGCTCTTTTTGGTCATAAGAGACGGTTGCAGCAACATTATGTACAAAATATGTTTAAAACAATGTGAACAAACAAACAAAATAGCACTGTTGGTTAATTAAGAGCCCATGAAACGGCAGCCATCCTCTCTGGCTCCATCTGGCTCCATCTTGTTACTGCTCACAGGCCTCAGTATCACCCATTATCTGACCCAGTAGGCTCACGTTGTTACTCACCACAGTACACAGCAGTACTGTGTGTCCAAAAGTATCCTATTTATTAAAATCAAATACAAAGTGCCAAAGACTGATGACAAAGACTGGTCTGGTCATGAAGGAAATGATTAACCTCATATGCAGCAAGGTTATCAGTTAAGATGTGAAGAAACGTGAATACTACCAGGTGTTCCATGTCATACAGTGAAGGCTAATTGTTTGGTACTGACAAAGACACCTCTTTACATGTGAGATGTCTTTCTTTTACATGTAATTCAATGGTAGAGCTTGAACTGAATACTCCCTGTTCCCCAGTGACTATATCTCTGTCATGCGTGGCTCTCTAAGTCAGATCCTACACTCTAGAAGTAAAGGTGTCTGGAGCTTTTGGGTTGCCACACTAGTGGAAACATTCTAGTTTAAAAAGGTTCCTCGAGGAACGCTTTTGAAAAGGGTCTATTTGAGGAACCCCTATGTAAAGGTTCAAACCTGAACTTTATTGTCATGGGAGGGGTTCAATTTTGAACATTCCTTATCATTTATTGTAGAGGTGACAGACAATCAGATTGGAGGCGTGGCTTATTGGAAGCGTGGCTTTCAGGTAGTTTGGAATAGTTTTGGCCAACCGTCCTTGAATATCTTTACATATTATGTTTTTGATTATAATATTATTAATATTAGCATTGCTGATTACGTATTGTAATAAAGTGGTAACTATTCCAACTTTGGGATTTGCATAGGCTCTTGAGGAACTCATACACCTCTGTTAGCCTCATTAAAGCTACCAAACTGTCATTGTTCAACCTTAACATGTGATGACACAACAGAACAGATGAACAGGAACGAAATTTACTCTAACGGGTGGCCAAACACCTAACTAAAATACTAAGCCACGCCTTCACTCCAGGGATCCTCCAGGAACCCGTTGCTCCATCGAACCATTAAAGGTTTCTCCAAGAACCCCTTAGCTAACAGAAGATGTGAACCATTGATGAGTCACAACTAATCCTAAGCATGAACAGGTGTGGGTGTGAATGAGTAAATCGTGGAAAAAAGGATCAAGGCTGTTTTGTGAACCAAGGACAAAGAGAGAAATCTGAGCAAATTAAATTTGACAGAGATAGATCTGAAACTTAGATCTGATCTGAGTTTCGGATTTCTATTGTTATAATTTATTACAGCCTTGTAGGTGATCCCATCAAGATTAGAATGGTCCCTTTAGGAGAGACCTGCTCCCCTGTCCATGGCACACAACTGATATGTGATGCTTCATTTAAATTTTTTCTTTCCCTAATTGGACCTCTACTTATAAATGTCAGATGAATCGCTAGGCTTGTCCTCTATTCAAAGTGAGAGCTTTTTCTATTGTCAGGAACCAGTGTTTCCTTTTGTATGTCTCTATTTTAGTTTGGTCAGGGCGTGAGTTGGGGTGGGCATTCTATGGTTTGTTCTGCGTGTTAGATTTCTATGTGTTTGTGTAACAGTATACCTTTAGACCGTCCCCTCGCCCATACCCGGGCACGAACTCTGCACACATCAACAACAGTCACCCACGAAGCATCGTTACCCATCGCTCCACAAAAGCCGCGGCCCTTGCAGAGCAAGGGGAACTACTACTTCAAGGTCTCAGAGCGAGTGACGTCACCGATTGAAACGCTATTTAGTGCGCACCACCGCTAACTAAGCTAGCTGTTTCACATCCGTTACATTTGGCCTGGTATGGTTCCCAATCAGAGGCAGCTGTCCATCGTTGTCTCTGATTGAGAACCATACTTAGGCAGCCTGTTTTCCCACTATGGGTTGTGGGTAGTTGTTTTCTGTTTTGTGTGTATTGCACCTTGCAGAACTGTTTGTTTGTCGTGTTGTTTTTTGTTCAAGTATTCATATTTATTAAAAGTATTATGAATACTTCCCACGCTGCACCTTGGTCCTCTTCTCCTTCTCCCGACGACAATCGTTCTTATCCAGAGTGACTTACAGGAGCAAGTAGAGTTAAGTGCCTTGCTCAAGGGTACATCGACAAATTTCTAACCTAGTCGGCTTGGGGATTCGAACCAACAACTTGTGGTTACTGGCCCAATGCCCTTAGCCTAGTAGCCTAGTAGCCTATCTCCAGGCCCATTGTACTGTTGTCACGGCTATTATAAGTAATATACACTGCTCAAAAAAATAAAGGGAACACTAAAATAACACATCCTAGATCTGAATGAATGAAATTCTTATTAAATACTTTTTTCTTTACATAGTTGAATGTGCTGACAACAAAATCACACAAATTATCAATGGAAATCAAATTTATCAATCCATGGAGGTCTGGATTTGGAGTCACACTCAAAATTAAAGTGGAAAACCACACTACAGGCTGATCCAACGTTGATGTAATGTCCTTAAAACAAGTCAAAATGAGGCTCAGTAGTGTGTGTGGCCTCCACGTGCCTGTATGACCTCCCTACAACACCTGGGCATGCTCCTGATGAGGTGGCGGATGGTCTCCTGAGGGATCTCCTCCCAGACCTGGACTAAAGCATCTGCCAACTCCTGGACAGTCTGTGGTGCACCAACGCCAGTCTGTGGTGCACCAACGCCAGTCCACCAACGCCAGTCAGGGCGCCAGTGGCGAATTTGCCAATCTTGGTGTTCTCTGGCAAATGCCAAACGTCCTGCACAGTGTTGGTCTGTAAGCACAACCCCACCTGTGGACGTCGGGCCCTCATACCACCTTCATGGAGTCTGTTTCTGACCATTTGAGCAGACACATGCACATTTGTGGCCTGCTGGAGGTCATTTTGCAGGGCTCTGGCAGTGCTCCTCCTGCTCTTCCTTGCACCAGGTAGCGGTCCTGCTGCTGGGTTGTTGCCCTCCTACGGCCTCCTCCACGTCTCCTGATGTACTGGCCTGTCTCCTGGTAGCGCCTCCATGCTCTGGACACTACGCTGACAGACACAGCAAACCTTCTTGCCACAGCTCGCATTGATGTGCCATCCTGGATGAGCTGCACTACCTGAGCCACTTGTGTGGGTTGTAGACTCCGTCTCATGCTACCACTAGAGTGAAAGCACCGCCAGCATTCAAAAGTGACCAAAACATCAGCCAGGAAGCATAGGAACTGAGAAGTGGTCTGTGGTTATCACCTGCAGAACCACTACTTTATTGGGGGTGTCTTGCTAATTGCCTATAATTTCCACCTGTTGTCTATTCCATTTGCACAACAGCATGTGAAATGTATTGTCAATCAGTGTTGCTTCCTAAGTGGACAGTTTGATTTCACAGAAGTGTGATTGACTTGGAGTTACATTGTGTTGTTTAAGTGTTCCCTTTATTTTTTTGAGCAGTGTTATATATCTCCCTTTTCCCAATGAGAGTTCAACAAAAGGGCTTATCTAGAAAAAAGTCCTAAATGACTTATTCGAGGTAGACAGGGGTTGGAGCACTCAACCGTGGGAGTTCATTCACATGCAATTTGGAGGATTGTTGTCAGGTGTGATTGTCGGTTCCCGTGTAGTTTCAAAAAGAAAACGTGTGTTATTCTGTGTTAGTACTACTGCTATGACAAGACATACACAAACACCAAGCACTGGCCAGTGGCAGGCGACTGAAAAAGTTGATGGTCATTTGTGTTTGATTGTGTAGGGATCAGGTTTAACACTGTGGGGGCACAGCACTTAGACTTCCGCTTGCACTAGTTTCCTCTCCTTTTATGTGGATGTCATGGTGGACCATGGTTCCCCCCCAGAGAACACACCAGATCAGGCTTCAGTACACAGCCCTTGGAGGGAGCAGAATGGTAGATAGGTGGCTCAGCTGGAAGACATCCAACTGGCATAATCAAGGTGTTGACAGACACCTCAAGGTCACAGGGCAGTTTCACACCTCTGGGAGGACACATGGACAGTATCAGTGTGATAGCTGTGAAAGTGACGTTTTATGGATTAGGGATCGACCTGGAGCTTATATGGCCACCTCTGGTTTGACCTACTAATGAGAGATATAATGAAATGGTTTCAGTGTCTTTAGAGAGGAAAATGTGATATTGCGGTAAGTTAGGTATTTTACAGGAATCCACGACCACAGGGCATGAAAGAATCCCAAGCCCCCAGGAAAATGAACTGTTTTGTGTTGTTTAAGATCATATCTAAGAAAAGGGTTGTGTGTTGATGTCTGTAGGTCTAGGGAAATCACCGATATCTAAAAGAAAATTGGACGGGGCGGTTAGGCATGTTTCCCGGACACTTCTCCTCAGACACCCAGAAGAGAACAACAGGGAAACAGAATATTCTACAACAAAACACACAACTTGGCACCGGGCTGGGACAGAGCAAGGGGAACACAAAGACGTCTGATAGAAAAACTCAATAAGTGTCGGTTTTGTCTGCGATATCCACAGGGTGAAAACAATGGGCGGGAGGGTGTCAGGTGAACAAATTATAGTTAAGGGGGACCAAAGTCGATACACATTCTCAGAAGTGAAGGGGCTTTTTTTCTGTAATGTAATATTCTAAATCTGGCCTAGTTTTTATCAACATAATCTCTGTCCCTTTGTGTAGGGGAATGGTGGATGGACAGTTGGCTGGGTAGTACTAGAATAGTGTGATAGGGATGTCCTGCGGCCATAGAGGCAGTAAGTTGAGGTGGCTGAATGATACTGGCAAATGGTTGCAAAGTTACAGTAGAATAGACTCTCTGTGAACCCTCTTGTGTTCCTCTTAACACACACCGGCCTCTGGAATATGGGGGGCAATTTTGCGACACCAAGATGTTATCTTTTAAAACATTTGCCATTTACAAAATAACTGTTAGTAAATAATTTAATTTAAAATAAAATTATCAGATTCAGTCAAATTTCTCTAATACAACAATCTTCTAAAAACTTCAACATCTGGAAAGCATGTTTTCCTCACTAAAAGACATTCAGAAGTTTTTCTAATTGTAAACTGATGATGTAATGATGGTTACATGACATGAACCAACAAATAGTTATTTGATTCCTTTAGGATTCCTTTTCTTTGCATAATCCTTTGACATAACTAGTACAGTGTGGGTAAGTGGGAAAGGGGGATACCTAGTCAGTTGTCCAACTGAATGTATTCAACTGAAATGTGGCTTCCGCATTTAACCCATTTTACCTCATTATTCCTCAGTAAATACCAGGTAAAACATGACTGGTACCCATTGATGTTGAAAGAATGTTCTCCTATCTCCATATGGCAGCCTCACCTTGTTGGCCCTGTGCCTGCTTGCTCTGCCTCGGTCCTGGGGGGGTGGAGGGGTTGAGAGCTGGGGGAAGTGTCCGCTGGAAAAACACATTGCTGGGCAGTAGAGGTGAGTCTGACTGGGTAGAGCTCCTTCTGTGGTGGGAGACAGACAGCACCTGCTGCTCTCACACCAACCTGTATTGGAGTGTTTTTTGCTCTGGGTTTTCCCTGGTCTGTCCGTAGGCGTAGGGCTTGCTGCTCCCTCTCCTGCCACCTAGTGGTGTACTGTGGAATGGCAGCATGTTCTCAGAGCGGTCTGACTCCACACGGTCTATTCCTGGGAAAAAAGGACCATACACAGGTCCATAACTTACAAAGAGAGGGGGTCAAGCTCCTCACTCTGGTTCCACTCCTCATTCTAGCATCTCTTTATCTCTTATCTTAACATGTATGGACCAAGAACTTAATTGAGCATCTGACCAAAAACGTAAGACTTTAGTTCTGGCTTAACAGAGATTACATTTACAATGACTGACATTACATGCTAATATAAGCAATATCTCAATTACATGCTAACCAAACTAACACTAAATTACACATTGGCACTAGAAGGCATCAACAGCTTGGTTTTAAGCCTCCTGTCCTGTCTGTTCTGTCTGTATCTGGAGGTAAGGTAGTTCATCTTCTGGGAGAGGTGAGGCAGCTGGACCAGACCCTCTTCCAGGTTCCTCTCCTCAGTTGGGACACCTCCGACTGTAGGGCCTGCATCGCCTCACTGGAGAGACACCACGAGAGAGAGGTTAGTCAACTCAAAAACATTAGGGTTTTGGTCACTATGATGTTAAGCCTTATTACCTGGTAGCCAGTCCTGGTTATCATTTTCATAAGGTCAAGTTTACTCTTGAGTTGAATACTCAGTGTTTTTAGACTAACCTTTGCCCAGATGTACTGCCTCTACTGGAAAACATCAACACTTCCACTAGGACCACAGCAGAAGCTGTGTGAATCTTCACCACTCACCATGAGGTTTAACAGGTACACTCTGACTAGGTCTGGTCAGTCAGTAGTCCACTGCAGTCCTGCACAACTGAGGAGGCATTTGCAGGCTGGGTCTCCTCTCTCCAATATCCCCAGTCAGATGGATATTAGTCTGTAGACTGGGCCTCCTCTCTCCAATATCCCCAGTCAAATGGACCATTGTCTGCAGGTTGGAGCAGGAGCCTTCGCTGTCACTCATTCTCACAGGACTGGAGGCCCCATCAGACTGGAACTGGAGCCTGAGGATGGGTGATAAAAACAACAACATACATTTCATACATTTGAATTATTAATACATTACTGAACTGTCCACTCAAATAGCTTGCCTCACTCCAGGTATGTATGTACCTGTACCTTTCTGTATGACGTTTTGGTTGGGATAGTCCTGTGACTGGGCGACTCGAGTCAGAGCTCCCAAACCCACTGTCTGTCTCTGGACTTACTGTCCTCTACATCCCAGAATAAACATCAGCGTCACTTCAACACCCAGGATGTTGTCAGCTGTATTATCAATAGAACAGCGTCTGTGCCAGTTTGAGAGTTAGTCAATGTATTGACACCAACCTGGGATGTGGTGAGGGTCTGTGATGCTCTGGGACCGTGTCTTGACAACAGAGACAAGCCAAACTCACACTACCTCCCAGATCCCACGCACTGTCTGGGTTCAGGGGGGCTCTGCTGCAGGCTACAGTAACAACAGCACAATACCAGGATGAAGACACTGTCTAAATCCACGTTTTAGATGTTCATTTGGAAACACTTTACCAAATCGTACACCTTTCATATACAGCATGTCAGTTGTGCAATATGACTTAGAGACAGTGCATCCTGTCTTACTATTGTACTGATGAAATCACCACTCCATATTACCACAGCTGTGTCACTTTTACTAAAGAGCGGGAGGTTAGTTGTGTGGCCTGTTCATTGTGCACACTTGCTACATTATAGGCAAAAGAGGGAAGTGTTGAGGTGAATAGGGAGTTGGTTAGCTTGTTTACGTAGCTAATCCAGTACACTGAAATACCAAAACACTAACTTGTCAGGCATCCACAGTCTATCTCAAGATATCGGGTACTGGCAAGCCAAATACTCTAGAACCATATCATAAGCTGTCCCCTCAAATAGACCCGAGCTCCTCTCCTCTTCCTCCTCCTCCTCTTCCTCTGTGTTGGTGATGTCTAGTCTCTCCAGGGAGCCTTGTGAGAGGCTCAGGGGAACAGAGAGGAACACGGAGACTAAAACAAACGGTTCCTACTCTTGATGGAGCCCTCCAGCACCTCTGTACCTGAATGTAACACTGTCTCCCGTGGGAGGGCTGGGAGTGTGCTTGCTATCAGCATGCACGTGCACACAGAAACACACACACACATGCACAGACACACATGCACACACTATCCACTTACATCACCATCAACAGTCCACAGACGATTATCGGAATATTAGAATGTACAGTAACTTGTGATTGATGTCAATGTCACGGAAAATAGAGATAATATCCCTCCCCTAGACAGGATTTCTACTTAGGGCCATGAGGCATAAAAACATAAGTATGTAAATGATACACAGTGTTGTATTACAGGAATATAGATGATTAATACTAAACAAGAAACCCATGAATGTAAATGGCATATAGAGAAACTCAAAGAAGTGGGACGTATACCGTAGACTGACTCTGCTGTGTTCTATTGTCTATCAGCTGTTGTCTCTGTGTCTGGGTAGAGGAAATCCCCCTCCTAATCTAGTATAAATATAATTTATATGAACAAATATAAGGTAGCTGCAGTTTGAAAGAACTGGTCCCATCACAGCCCAACTGATTAAACACTGTCATCCCTTATAGGGTCCAGAGCTTTCCTAGTTAGGCTAACATATAAGGAAGAACTCCCCAGGCCCCAGGTGGTAAAAATTGCCCCACCGCTCTGGGACCTATGGTGCCACCAGTCTGACCGCTCTGGAACCTATGGTGCCACCAGTCTGACCGCTCTGGGACCTATGGTGGCACCAGTCTGACTGCTCTGGGACCTATGGTGCCACCAGTCTGACCTCTCTGGGATCTATGGTGGCACCAGTCTGACCTCTCTGGGACCTATCGTGTCACCAGTCTGCTTGCAGTTGTCAGTTATCGTCAGGTATGTGGAGGATCAGGGTTTTATTCAGGAACGTTTCTTGGGATACTTTGATGTGTCAAGTGGGCGAGATGTGCAGTCTGTGTTTGACTTTATGAATTTTGAAATGTCTGAGTTTAACTTCGTAGAGAAACTCGTTGTCCAAACCTACGATGGCGCAGCTGTAATATAATGTATCTGCTATTTGTATCTACAGCTAAGTCCCCTCCTGCTCCCTGATTAAGAGGTGATGACTACTCCACTCCACTACCATTGTCAACTTTCTCTTGACATGAACTGAAGCCACAACGTCTCATGTGCCCATTCATCCACTGGCACATTGAATGTTCCCCATCCAAGCACTGTGAGTACCCCTATCAATTTTCCCTCATTACTTTATGTAGACTCAATCACATAAACAATCACATTATTACACCTCAAAGATTTTACTCCTTGCTTAGACTAACTCATTCTTAGCTCTTTTGTCTGTGTAGTGTCTTGTGTTATTGTTTTTAATCTTCCCAGTAAAATCCTGTCCTGCACTGGTCAAGCCTCTGAACACTTCAACTCATGCCTCATACCCTCATTCAATCACTGCTGTGATCCCTTCCCAACACTGTAAGTGGCCCTCTCATTCCCATTCCCCATAATGTTGTACTTTAAATGTCTTTATTAAATGCTTTAGGTTAAAATAATTAGTCTTTCATGTTTTTTGAAACACACTTTGTGGTCTCCGTGCGTTCCGTGCCTGTGCCGTGGGTCTCCCATCCTCCTCAATGTTTCAAGTCACCAGCCTCCACTGGTTGATGCATGTACAATGAAGGAAACACAGATGGTGTAATTGGCCCCTTTAGGTTTAGCTGATCACACTTAACATTACAGAGGCTTATACCAGTGTAAATAACAGAGCAATAATAAATGTAACTACTCTGTAAAAAAGCTTGTACGTACATGCAGTAATCATTAAGGTATTTGAGTGAGTGAGTGAAAGAGTGAGTAAGCAAATAAATGGCAAAACAAAGAATGAACAGCTATGCTGTGAGTAAATGAGTGTGTTACATTATGTGGAAGGACCACCAGGGGGCAGGCTGTGCCCACGGTTAGAAGCCCAGCCCGGCGTGTGAGTGCAGGGGATCCGAGGCAGCTAAGCACACCGGGCGGCACTAATCACATATTCTCTTCCTCCTACATAAGATACGGGAGAACCAGTAGTGGGGAGAGCTCGGTGGAAAAGGGACGTGTTGATTCTCCAAAAGGAGGACTTACCTGACAGGCGATAGAAGAAAGGAAAGGACCACCTCTTGGGAATGACAAACACGGATTCTCACCACCACCAGAAATTAGCTCTCCACGAACGTATAGTTAAGATGGTGACACACCCGTGATTTATGTTATAGAAGAGAAAATACCTCCATAGAGAACTTTGTTCTAGGTCAAAACCTGCTCCGGACTTGTTTATTCCACCTTTCCACTTTAGAGCAACAGACAAAATACTTGGCCCGCTCACAGTTACCTTATGCAGGGGTGGTGAGGGGGTGAGCAGACCCGGAGGACTGGGCTCCCCACACAGTGACAGGGGTGGTGAGGATGATTGGGAAGAGGGACTTGGCTCCCCACACAGTGACAGGGGTGTGGAGGATGATTGGTAAGAGGGACTGGGCTCCCCACACAGTGACAGGGGTGTGGAGGATGATTGGGAAGGGGGACTGGGCTCCCCACACAGTGACAGGGGTGTGAAGGATAAGTGGAGAGGGGGACTGGGCTCCCCACACAGTGACAGGGGTGTGGGGGATGATGAGTGGGGAGGGGAGAGCTGCTGCTCACACACGTTCCTGTCAATCAGCCCTTTAATGTCCTCTAGGTGCATCTCTATCCTGAATATCTCTCCCTCCACACACAAAATAACCGATAATATGCATAATATGCATCACTGTGACCTGTATGCTCTCATTGGCTGGCCCTCACTACATATTTGTCACCAAACCCACTGGCTCCAGGTCATCTATAAGTCTTTGTTCGGTAAAGCCCCGCCTTATCTCAGCTCACTGGTCACCATCGCAACACCCACCCGTAGCACACGCTCCAGCAGGTATATTTCACTGGTCATCCCCAAAGCCAACACTTCCTTTGGCTGCCTTTCCTTCCAGTTCTCTGCTGCCAATGACTGGAACGAACTGCAAAAATCACTGAAGCTGGATTCTTATATCTCCCTCTCTAACTTTAAGCATCAGCTGTCAGAGCAGCTTACTGATCGCTGCAGCTGTACACAGCCCATCTGTAAATAGCACACCCAACTACCTCATCCCCATATTGTAATTTATCCTCTTGCTCTTTTGCACCCCAGTATCTCTACTTGCACATCATCATCTGCACATCTATCACTCCAGTGTTACTGCTAAATCATAATTATTTTCGCCTCTATGGCCTATTTATTGCCTTACCTCCCTGCTCTAATCGTTTGTGGAATGACTAGACCAAGGTGCAGAATGGTAGGCGTACATCGTTATTTTTATTGATGACACCAAAAGCAAAATAACAACGACAAAAACGAAAGCGCACAGTTCTGTAAGGCAAAATAAACTATACGGAAAACAAGATCCCACAAAATCCAAAATGAAAATGACAACTTATTTATGATCACCAATCAGAGACAACGATAGACAGCTGCCTCTGATTGGGAAACATACTCAGCCAAAACCACAAAGAAATAGAAAACAGATTTTCCCACCCGAGTCACACCTTGACCTAACCAAACATAGAGAATAATAAGGATCTCTAAGGTCAGGGCGTGACAGTTACCCCCCTCCCCCCAAAGGTGTGGACTCCGGCCGCAAACCTGAACCTATAGGGTAGGGTCCGGGTGGGCATCTACTCTCGGTGGAGGCTCTGGTGCGGGACGCCGACCCCGCTCCGCTTGAGGCTCCCCCACTTCGGTCACCGAAGTGGGATCGTTGTTGGAAAAGCGCTGGAAAGATCTATGTTAAAATAAAACAGCTGAGTCAGCACAGTACGGTTCTGGTTGGCCCTAGCGTGAGTCAGGCAGACATGTACTGTATAACTCAACCTTCTCACACACAATAAGACACTGTACATCAGTTGACCTCTAAACTCTCGGGTCGAACTGGCCTGTGTTCCTGGCATGGCCCATGTAGTTCTGCATCTCCAGAGCTCTGTACTCTTTCTTACAGATGCAACTCCTCTCCAGCTGGTCCTGGGGATACTTTTAAACACCTAGACACAGGACAATGGCCATGGTTTGATATAGCATTATGACACAACAATATACTCTGCTTACAGAATCAAGGATATGAGAATCAACTGTTATTATACAATGGGTGGGTCTAATCCTGAATGCTGATTGGTTAAAACTGCATTCCAGTCGGTGTCTATTCCAGCCGCTGATGTTAAAATGCCTATTTACTCTGTTCCATCTGACTGTGCAATCCACTGTCTCATCAGCCCAGCCAGGCAATTTATAAACTTTAGAACACAGTCTTGAACAGAAATATGCTTTTTAAGTAAATTAAAATCAATTAACCATTTGTTGCTCTTCAATAGTAATTGACATGGTGTTCAACACATTTTGAATTCATCCACCTGTAAGATTCTGTATAATTTAAATTAAGGGTGGTAATGCACCACTATAAAGCTTTAGTTTGCTTTACAGGTTACCTTCTGCATAAACCGACTGACAATATCCCTCAACTCCCTAGCCATCCTTTCCCCTTCACTCAGACTCGGTTGGTCAGTGTGGGTTTGAGAAGTGTTGGGCTGTTTAGAGTGGTTTTGTTGGTTTGGCTCCTCAGTGAATTGTCCGGCAAACACAAAAGCTGAGACGGTGCAGATCCAGTTTATGTTATGGCCTAAATTCTACATCATTGAAAATGGAAAGTATCTTATTGGTAATTGATGATGATTTAATGTGAAAAAATATAATATAATGAGAAATTACTCATTTCATTCCTCAAGTTGCATCATCTCATGTAAACTGGTTGTGTAATACATTTGTCATCTTTTTTCTCAATACTTTGTCCTTTAATTTTTTTTAGGGGGTGAACCCTCACTCTTAGATTGTGACTGTGCGTGTAACCAGAATCATATGTCATCCGACCCCATGTGTCACTAAGGAAACAGGTGGCTCTTGGCCAGGTAATTTGTTATAGAGCGAGGACCAGTCATAATATCAGATGTCAGAGACAGCATCTTGCCTGATGGAGATAAGGTGTTGGGGAGGTCTTCTTGGTCATCACAGTCAAACTACAGGGTAAGATTAGATAGCGCTTGTGTCTGTTGAAAGAAATGGTTACAAGTTGTACAACATTTCCATTGAGACTTTTTTTGATTGTTTAAAAAGTGATAATAGTATGAAGGTTGTTTAAGTCCATGTAACAGAGCAAAGACAAGACCATTGTATTCATCTGATCAATTAAGTTTTCTGCATAGTCAGCAGTTTATCATATTTAGCCTCAAAGAGAGATATGAGAGAGATGTGTTATGCATTAAGGATGTGTGACTCATTTGTAGAGTGGTTTACATGGCAGACTAAACTGGCCCTCTGAACCCACCTGTAAATGATGCACCAGTCCTGGGATGGTCTCTGTCTGTTTGTCCTGGTCTCTGAACACGTAGAGCCTCTATGAGGGCTGAATAGAGGCCTCATTTACTCTGTTGTAGAGCCTCTATGAGGGCTGAATAGAGTCCTCCATCACTATTGTAGAGACTCTGTGAGGGCTGAATAGAGTCCTCATCACTATTGTAGAGACTCTGTGAGGGCTGAATAGAGTCTTCCATCACCCTATTGATCACCTACCCAGTGAGGACTCAGGCCTGGAGAAGATGGGGGGCCTGGAGAAGATGGGGGGCCTGGAGAAGATGGGTGGCCTGGAGAAGATGGGGGGCCTGGAGAAGATGGGTGACTGGCTGACAGGTCTCACCGGACTGCTGGTACTCTTTGAGATTTTCACCTTGGAGAAGTCAGGGAGCAGGTAGTGGACTTCAAATCAAAATCAAATTTTATTTGTCCACTTACAGTGAAATGCTTACCTACAAGCCCTAACTAACAATGCAGTAATTTTTGCGATGTGTGGGCGTGAGTGATGTGAGTATAATGGTAGGTTTGTGTGTGAGCAGTGCTTGACAGGGGCAGGAGCTTACCAGAGCTGAGTACCGGCACCTAACAGGTTCTACTACTTGAGTTCCTGCACCTCTTACAGAATATTGGCTTAAACTATTGCAGTCAGTAGTTCCTGCACCTAAATATAAACAGTACCGTCACACAAAAAGAGCACCGGCACCTATTTCAGTCCAAGTCAAGCGCTATGTGTGAGTGTGTGTGTAGCCTCGCCTACAGTATGTGGGTGTGTGTATGAGTGGTGAGAGACTTGATAAACTTGCTCTTCAGCATAACGAGTATTTGACGATCCAGTGTTAGAAGTTCAAAAGCATGGCAGACTAAGCTGTATGCAGTCGGTATAAGTGCAATTCTATTAGGACAACTAAACTTATAAAATAAAGGTTATATAAAATAAAACATCTCTATCCTGCTGAGAAGTCTGTGAAACCTCTCAAAACAATCAACCACAAGACGTGCTGGCAAGTTATCAGCGTATACCTGTTGAACCCAATGAAACTCACCTGACCTGGCCCCAATCTCATCTATTTATAATGTGTTATATGCTACACAGCATTGTTTCTTATGGGATCTTCAAGTTCTGACATAACCCACCAGTTACGTCTGTCACATTGTTTAAAGATCTAAGGTAGTCGAATGTATGTGGCTTCATCAATAATGTACATTGTATCACGTCTGAACTTGACGTGCGAGAGGAGGAGTTTGATCGCTTCAGTAAACTCCCGAAAAAAGTATGGGGGAGCAGCGAGCTCACTTCACTCTCTTCCTTCCCTGCTGCTGACAAACGCCGAGCTTTTGAAAGCACTTGTGTGTTTTGGCCAACTTCTCAATTTATGCAAACAATACTAACTTAGCCTGTCAGTTTGCTAGCAGCTATCTACATTTTATTAACTGCTAGCTACTGCCTAACGTTCTGCAACAGTGGCAGTGCAACTATACAGGCTCCTACTTTTCAGGCAGTCCGTTTACTTACTAGTTTTCAACCCCCCAAAGTGAGATGTTTGCATTAGTAAATGCCATTATAGTCGAGAATGACCTTGTTTTATTCTTCTGATTATTGCATATTTTGCTGACACACTTGACACCTTGAAACTGCATGAGGATAACGTGATTTACTCTCTCATCCTACAGTTAAAATTCATTATTGAAACGTCATTGGTCCACAGACGGGTATAATGGGCGTGGCTATCTTTGAACCTGCTCCGCTGATTGGCTACTGGACTAACAAAACAGAGTCGACTTATCGAAGTTTCACAAAAGTTTATTGCTAGTTATGTTAGCGAATTGGCGAATTTATAAGCACATATGGCAATAAATATAAAGTTGTAGAATAAAAGTGAAATTGTATTTACCGTCCGAGTCGAAGTATCGAAACGGGGAGTAAAACGCATTGTTCGAACTGGACCGCCTAACGTAAGTGGACTAGCTAACGTTAGCCAGTTGAGCTAATGTTAGCTACGGTTACAGGTTGCAAAGGTTCTCTGGTTGTGTACCCATAGCGTAGCCCTCTAGCTATAAGCTAAATTAATAGCTATATGGTTGTGGTTGTAGCTTGCACGTTTGTTAGAACTGGGTTGTTGGCTACTTAGTTATTTTTCTCAGTTGATTTGCTGATCAAATCTCTCAGTTCACTATTTGGGGAACGCCTTAGCTATATTCGTCAAAATAAATATAATTTGCTAATCAAATACAGTATGTTTTTGGCCTATAGCTATGTCTCGTGTGTGCACAATATCTACAGTTGTTTACTAACTTAGCTTGCTACTGTAAAATTGCTGTGTTAAATTGTCTTTTTTTCCTACACAAGTTCCAGTGTATTTTTATGGGAAATCATGGTATGACTTATGGGAAATTAATAAGGGAACTAGGCAACAAAATGTGAAAGAAAACACTAGAAGGACATTCAACTATTGATAGTAATCTATTCATTTTTTTCCGGGCTTCTCAGAAATCAGGGCCGGCCCCGCTAGCTAGCCAATCCCCACACTGAATCATTTCAGGTGAGGGGTTCCTCTTTCTAGATCTGTCCCCTCTGTTTTGATGGCTGCATTACTGCTCTCATGCATGCTTTGGTGTTTCCGGGTTTGCGTGATTAATGAGAGGCTGTGGAAACAGAGTGAGTAGACCACCCTGTGAGTACATTAAAGATAGCTCATTTTACCTACCTTAACCAGGCAAGTAAGTTAAGAACAAATTCTTATTTTCAATGACGGCCTAGGAACACTGGGTTAACTGCCTGTTCAGGGGCAGAACGACAGATGGCAGTGCAACTATACAGGTACCTTGTCAGCTCAGGGGTTTGAACTTGCAACCTTCCGGTTCCTAGTCCAACTCTCTAACCACTAGGCCGCTCATGATAACAGTTCTGTGTGTGATGTGGGAGCCAGCCTCCTGTCAAGCTATTCTTTCAAATGACTGCTTTTGTTGCCACAGCTGCATTGTAGTCGTACATCACTTGTCCTATTAACCACTACGTCATAGTCGCACAGCTTTGTCACCGGCTCAGACACATACAGTTGAAGACGGCAGTTTACATACACCTTGGCCAAATACATATAACTCAGTTTTTCACAATTCCTGACATTTAATCCTAGTAAAAATTCCCTGTCTTAGGTTAGTTAGGATCACCACTTTATTTTAAGAATGTGAAATGTCAGAATAATAGTAGAGAATGATTTCAGCTTTTATTTCTTTCATCACATTCCCAGTGGGTCAGAAGTTTGCATACACTCAATTAGTATTTGGTAGCATTGCCTTTAAATTGTTTAACTTGGGTCAAACGTTCCGAGTAGCCTTCCACAAGCTTCCCACAATAAGTTGGGTGAATTTTGGCCCATTCCTCCTGACAGAGCTGGTGTAACTGAGTCAGGTCTCTAGGCCTCCTTGCTCGCACATGTTTTTTTCAGTTCTGCCCACAAATATTCTATAGGATTGAGGTCAGGGCTTTGTGATGGCTACTCCAATACCTTGACTTTGTTGTCCTTAAGCCATTTTGCCACAACTTTGGAAATATGCTTGGGTCATTGTCCATTTGGAAGACTCATTTGTAACCAAGCTTCCTGACTGATGTCTTGAGATGTTGCTTCAATATATCCACATCATTTTACCTCCTCATGAAGCCATCTATTTTGTGAAGTGCTCCAGTCTCTCCTGCAGCAAAGCACACCCACAACATGATGCTGCCACCCCTGTGCTTCACGGTTGGGATGGTGTTCTTTGGCTTGCAAGCCTCCCCCTTTTTCCTCCAAACATAGCGATAGTCATGGCCAAATAGTTATATTTTTGTTTCATCAGACCAGAGGACAATAAGTACAATCTTTGTCCCCGTGGGCAGTTGCAAACCATAGTCTGTCTTTTTTATGGAGGTTTTGGAGCAGTGGCTTCTTCCTTGCTGAGTGGCCTTTCAGGTTATGTCGATATAGGACTTGTTTTACCGTGGATATATAAACTTTTGTACCGGTTTCCTCTAGAGGTCGACCGATTATGATTTTTCAACGCCGATATCGATTATTGGAGGACCAAAAAAAGCCAATACCGATTAATCGGACAATTTCTTTCTTTCTTTATTTGTAATAATGACAATTACAACAGTACTGAATGAACACTTATTTTAACGTAATATAATACATCAATCAAATCAACATGTTCAATTTGGTTTAAATAATGCAAAAACAAAGTGTTGGAGAAGAAAGTAAAAGTGCAATATGTGCCATGTAAAAAAGCTAACGTTTAAGTTCCTTGCTCAGAACATGAGAACATATGAAAGCTGGTGGTTCCTTTTAACATGAGTCTTCAATATTCCCAGTTAAGAAGTTTTAGGTTGTAGTTATTGTAGGACTATTTCTCCCTATACCATTTGTATTTCATATACCTTTGACTATTGGATGTTCTTATAGGCACTGTAGTATTGCCAGTCTAATCTCGGGAGTCGATAGGCTTCAAGTCATAAACAGCACTGTGCTTCAAGCAAAGAGCTGCTGGCAAACTCAGTAAAGTACTGTTTGAATGAATGCTTACGAGCCTGCTGCTGCCTACCACCGCTCAGTCAGACAGCTCTATCAAATATCAAATCATAGACTTAATTATAATATAATAAACACACAAATACGAGCCTTTGTCTATTTATATGGTCAAATCCTGGAAACGATCATTTCGGAAACTAAATGTTTATTCTTTCACTGAAATACAGAACCGTTCCATATTTTTTCGAACGGATGGCAACCCCTAAGTCTAAATAATGCTGTTACATTGCACAACCTTCAATGTTATGTCATAATTATGTAAAATTCTGGCAAATGAATTATGGTCTTTGTTAGGAAGAAATGGTCTTCACACAGTTTGTAACGAGCCAGGTGGCCCAAACTGCTGCATATAGCCTGGCGCGAATGCGCTTTTGATAAATCGTCACCCGTTTGGCGAAGTAGGCTGTAATTTGATGATAAATTAACAGGCACCGCATTGATTATATGCAACGCTGGACAAGCTAGTTAAACTAGTAATATCATCAACCATGTGTAGTTAACTAGTGATTATGTTAAGATTGTTTTTTATAAGATAAGTTTAATGCTAGCTAGCAACTTACCTTGGCTCCTTGCTGCACTCACGTAACAGGTGTTCAGCCTGCCACACAGTCTCCTCGTGGACTGCAATGTAATCGGCGTCCAAAAATACAGATTGTTATTGAACTTGATATCGGCCCTAATTAACCGGTCGACCTCTAATGAAACTAGTCTACTTTCGAAATTCGCCATTTTGAATCCAAAATGGGTGACCTGTGTGATTCGTGTAGATCCAATGAGAAAAGTGAGGGGGGGTTGGGACTTTGGATCACTACTGGCTGTATGCGAACAAGTGATGTGTGTTTGGAGCAATACTGGCTGTATCCAAGGCTCAGTCAATCGGTCACATGACAGAATGCAACACGCGCCTGAAGAGAGAAGAGACACCAATGTGCTAGTTTCAGCATCCGCACCCGTTGAAAGAGCGGAGAGTGGAATGGAAGTTTACCAGCTACAGCAGCGCATCCCCTGGACAAAAACGAAAAGGTAGGTGAGAAGCCTGACCACGGCGATGGGGGTGAGAAGTTGATGAAGTGTACTTCATGAGCTTTAACCAAAAAACAACTGGCATTTGGAAAGTTTGAGGTAAGGGAGAAAGTGTGGTGGAACAAGTGTTGTTAGCATAGTTAAGTATCTTGCTACAGTAGTTGGGTGTCGAATTCTCTATTAGCTAGCCAGAGAAATGTTGTGCAACAATATCCAACTTAACTGATCAAATAATTGAGTTTATGGTGTGAAAATTAGCTGGCTAATAAGGTCAGACAGCTAATGTTAGCTAGCTAACGTTACAACATCAGATGAGGTAACGTTAGTAACCTAACCATTCGCTATAGTATTAACTGGTATACGATTCCTTGCCGTTCCTCAAGTTATAACGCGTTAGTTGCTTACTGGATCCTGGCAATCTGAGTGAAATGTTAACAAACTAACTAGAGTATCTATGAAGTAAGGTTTTCCCTCAACAGAATGTGGTTAATTTTCAAAACGTGGCGTTGCTTGTTAAACAAGTGGATTCAGGGCTCAAGTGTAGCTGCAGCTGGCTTAACCCTTCTTGTCTTAAGGGTAAAAAATGACCCGTCACAATGTTTAACAGCAGAGAACCGCCTAAATTATATTTTTCCAACTTGAAATTGAATGACTTCCTAGAGTGACCTCAGCATTTAGAAAAAGTGAAACATCGCCTTTTTCATATTTCCATGAAAGCTGTACACCACCAGCGTACAAATACATTTTTGACCCGGCAGTTATAATGAGAAATTGATTTAACTCCAGCAGCAGCAACTGAACCATGTGTCATGGTTGGCACAGTTAGAAAGAACAAGCCTGAGCTCCCCCCTGCACTCCTCGCAACAAGGGGGAGGCCTTCTCATCAAAGTTTGCCTTCACCCCCACCACCACTCTAGTTTCTTACCTCCCAAAGAGGAACAAGAATGTTGTCCTCCTGAGCACACTGCACAAAACGGCTGAGATCAGTGATCGTGAGGACAGGAAGCCAGCCATCATCCTGGACTACAACCACAACAAAGGAGGTGTGGTAAACCTGGACAAGGTGATTGGAACGTACAGCTAGCTGCATGATGACTGGCCCCTGGTCATCTTCCATAACATAATTGAAGTGTCCTTGTTCCATATCATGAAGGCATTGTATAAGATCAACCCTACCTGGATGCCCGATAAGCGGAACAAGAGGAGGGTGTTCCTGGAGCAGCTGGGAAAGGCACTTGTAACCCCACACATTCAAAGAAGGGAGCGCCTCCCCTGCACAGCAGCCTTTGCAGCGCTTGTGAAAGCTGTTCAGGGGGCGGAATCTTGCCCTGAGCCATCTGAGGCTGCAGCTGGGGCAGACGAGAGGAGGAGATGCCAATTCTGCCCCCCCCCCCCCCCCCCCCCCAAAGAAGGACTGTAAAACAATACTATGTGCTGCACATGTGAGAAATACATCTGCCAAGTCCATGCACACACACTTGCATACTAATTAGAGTTGATTGATTTATGTATTTCACATTTTGGTTTAGTTTCTTATTTGTTTATACACCTTGTGGGTGGGGGCTATGGTTAAAAAATGGGAGAAGACTAGTATTTTGTAGTTGAATTCTTCATTGTACAGTCTATAAGAATATATCACTATGTTGCCAAAAAAACGGTTGTTTCCCTTCAATAAAATGCATTCAAAACTACTCTGCACATTTCTGCTACTTTCTTAGGCAATACAAGTGCTATATCTTGCAAAACATATTTTTTTTTTTACACCTATGCAGTACCTTTTAGAAATAATAATCCTCTACTTTAGTAAGGAAAACAATTGACAGGTGTGTTGTAATAACTAGTGTCCACTGATTACATGCAGTCTTTCTGCATTGTGAAGAGGGAAAACCAAGATATTCAAAGTTTGATGAATGACAGGCTGTTTCTAAATGCAAAATAGATTTTGGGTTTAAAATTAAGCTGCTTTATTTTAGGGGTTTAGTGAAGGCGGGTCATTATTTTACCCTTAGGACAAGGAGTATACCGACTGTTAAGACTATATACAAGGGTTAAGCTGGAAGCCACTAGAGGTGAAAGGAACACCACACACTTTCCCTCTTTCTCACTTTCAATATAGTGGATAAAAAGGGCTATGCCAGGTGTATGTACTCTCTGCCTGAAAGAGATCAATTATACCAACAAAGGGTATGGTATCATGCTGTGTTCACAACGTAACAAGCAGCTCGACAAAGAGGTCTGTGGCGAACCATCCCCAGGTTGAAAGTAGATTACTCCTGGATTAGAAAAGTGATGATTCACAACAACAAGTCTTTGAATAATCTTTGTGAATGTCATTTAGTTCCAGGCTGTTGCGATACTACCTACTGTCAGAATATGCCTCTTTCTATTATCCACCAATGAATATCAATATGCACCTGCTGCATACATTTGAATACCGCTTCCTGTTTTTTATATTTGTATTAATTGTGCTCTTGACACTGAGCTGATAGTCAAATTGGGTTTCAGGAATAACCTGTTAATTAGGCCTCACTACTAAAACGTGCATCTGGAAAGAAGCGGCCTACTTTATCATGTGGGAAGGAGGCAGCGTTTGGTCTTGCACTGGTGGCGTTCCTTATCTACGACTACTGGGCTTTCTTATCACTGTACTAACAATGGATTTTCCACACAGTCGTAACTGTGCAGGTCTTTTTTCAAACTTCTTTCGTCAGCCAGGCTACTTTACCTACTTCTTGCTAAGTAATACAAGTTTAATCAATTTGCAATTATAATTTCTGTGGTGGATACATGTTCTCTTTTGCCTACCAATAATTTGCATACAGTATATTACATGTATCTGTGGTGATTGGGAAAAATCCTCTCCTGTTTGTCTGCTTGCCTAGGCTAGCTGTATCCTCCCACTTAGGTAGACCCTGAGCACTGATGATTGAGTCATTGATTGACAGCTTGCGTGTGGTGAGGGGTGAACATATCCACTCCTGTCCTGCCCTGCGTGTGCACGCTCTTTAGTTGGTGTCGCCATGTTGTCGCGTGGCCAGAATGAAGCTTCACACACAGCATCTTGTGTTCTCTTCACAGAAGACTGCTGAGGAGAGCTGTGGTGGCACTGACAAGGCAAGCCAAGCTCAAACAGTAGGAGAAATGCAGCCTCCTGGACTGACGGGGAACTCTGTCTGAGGATCTCTGTCTGGGGCTGTGGTAATGTCTCTAGACAGACTAACATTTGAAGGACAAACAACCTTACCAAAAATGGAAATATTAGGATTTTCCAACAACTCTTGTGAAGGTTCCGACCACTTCTCCTAGGTCCATCAGATGTTTTTTTCATTATCACAATTTTTCGGATTAACTGGGATCGTCCCACTTATGCTCTTAAATGGATTCCGTTGGCTCTCTGGTTAGCATTCAAGATGAGGACCAGTCCTCTCGTGTCCGATACAGGTAGGCAATACCCTCCTCATACCCCCCCCCCCCCCCCCCCAGCATTATACTGTCATTGTCTCAATCGTTGGTCAACATATTTTGTTTCATGTATGGCCTAGATTGGGTGCTTTAAACTCCCCTTCATAGTAGTGAAGAGTTAAATTGTTCCTTTTTAAAAAAAAAATAATTTTTTAACAGCAATGATCATTGTAGGATTTGACACAGTAGACCATGTAGTCTAGATTTCATCCTGATGTCTCAAAAGTCTGTTGCATGGGATGAGATCAGATTT
The DNA here is from genome assembly GCF_057628025.1 of Oncorhynchus mykiss. Classification (NCBI taxonomy): domain Eukaryota; kingdom Metazoa; phylum Chordata; class Actinopteri; order Salmoniformes; family Salmonidae; genus Oncorhynchus; species Oncorhynchus mykiss. The sequence continues at coordinate 81,695,763 of NC_143029.1, forward strand.
TCCTGAGCTTTCAGGTGTCAATTGGTAGGCTACATTTCCCTCTTCTTCCATTTTAAGTGGAGTTGTGAGAGGAAGTTCCATGTAAGTGGAGTTGAGAGTTGAGGGATGGTTGGACTGTAGACTAACTAGTTGAGTGGTTCCTGTTCCCATGTTTATGGCAGGCTGGCAGGTCACTGACTTTCATAGGTGTCGCCCAGCACCTGGCCCAAAGTAAAGAGCACCGGCAGGTGTGACCTGGGGGGGAAAAAACAGCAAAAACTGCTCCAGGCTTCTCAATCAATATTTAACAAGCCTCTGAAACATTGATTATTATTTGCTTTGTATTTCAAATTTCCAAATGAGATGATTCAACTTCTTTTGAAAGGAGAAAGGAGTGGTAGAAGGCACCATGGTTGTATGTTCAACCATGTTCATCTCCGCTTAGGATTTATAGGCATTTCCCTGGGCAACCATTTAGAATGCATTTGAGCATTAACGCGGAGGTGACAGTTATGGCATATGTTCTCAAACGCTTCAATGTTAGTGTTGAAGGTAGGCCTAACTCCTAGTCAAACCTTGTACGTTTTAATTGAATAACTTAAACCTCCTAGTAGAGCTGGCACGATAATCTGAAAATGATCGATAACGACCGTACTGAGCACTTATCGCAGGCATTATGATAAGTAGCCTATACTAGAGAAGTGTGAAATGAAATAAGTTTACTAATATGGGTGATTGTTAATGGGAAAATTTGATGGCTACAACCATAAAACCAGAAGTAGTAGTTTTAAAGGATATATTTGTTATAAACGTATCGTTCTATTTATGGTTATCGCATCAATTCAAGCAAATGATCGCTATATGGATTTTTATCGCTATATCCATTTTTTTTCCCAGTTTTACCTCCTAGCCAGCTGAATCTCAGACAGAGACCTTTAACAAAGCTCTCTGATGCTGCCGAGCAGCTTTGTACACAGGGCCTGTATAATCACTGTAGGACCCACTGTAGTAAATCCAGCCAGGTGACAAGGCCAGAGAGAGACAAGTAGATTACCTCATGTAGTAACGCTGACAGTATATTTTCCCCTTTTGTCCTTGGGGTTAGCCTACTTTATTGCAACCGTAGTGTGTGGTCTGCAAACAACATGGTCGTTGGTGACTTGTGGGAATGGAAGGAGATCTTCTCAATGTTTTGGTAAAATAATCTCAGTGAGATATTGAAGAGCGTAGGCTACCTCAGCCCTGGTCCGGAATGTGTTTAGCTCTCGACCGTTGCACAGGAATCATCTTTAAACCCAGTGGAAGCCTCGTTAGATGCCACTCGGATGTACCATGTGCTGTTGTAGGAGAAAGAAACCCAGGTATGGTTGTAGTGTGTGGTTCAAATAACCCAATTAAGTTAAATCCAGTATCTGTCACTGTACAGTACAATCATTTGTTATTTTATCTGCAGGACTGACACATTGTAACATTGTTCAGTCTGTAAACAGTAAAACACATTTGATTTAAATACAGTAAACAAAAACACAACTACAGATGTTTTCCCTTCAGTATCAATGTTATAACCCTTTATAACGTTTCATAATGCATAAAATGTGTTTAGTAGGTCAGGTGTAATGTCAGTCAGTATTCTGTGAGAGCTTTCTAAAAGGAACACTGGGTGGGTGGGGAGCACCTGATACAAGAGGGAAAACTGGAAGTAAAAAAACATGCATGAATACAGTTCGTCTCTTCTAACAAAGTGATGGGCGCTTTTGCAGTAGAACACACAAGATGGTAAAGAGACTGTGTAACAATTTGAAGCCAGGCTGCATGAATATCACTAATCTGCTCCTAATCTGTTAATCCACCTGCCTCTGTGGATGCTCCTCTCTGACCCTGTCTGGGGTTAAAGTGACCGAAACACCCAGAATGTTACAGCACCATGAGCGTTGCAGATCCAATGTCTTGCTCAATCCCTATTCTACACAGGAGAGAACCATGCCTGTAGACAATACACTTCTGTCTGAATGTTCTGTAAACATTGAGCCCACTGAATAGCCCAGTCCTCAGTGGAGCTGTCTGCCAGATTGCTGCATATTGTACTATAGGGACCACGTAGAGAGGAAGTCAGCCCTAACCATAACAGACAAACCCTGATAAACCAAGGCTATTGTCCTCCGGACTAAGGAGGAAGTAGCCAAACAAACTCCAGTCTGACGGAGAGTGAGAGGGATGCTAGTCATATGTTTTTTTCTGCTTCTAGAACTTGAACACTTAGGCTAACGGGGGGGCTTTGGTTTCTGGTTCATTTGAACTGTGGCCACTTTGGGACGTTTGGGCTCAATAAACTTGGGTTTTGGACCAGACCATATTTTCTCCCGTCTGTGCCTACTGAACTCCACCAGCTCCGTGGACCTCTAATCCTATCTTCTACCTAAACCGTTTCTGCTGCCCCCTGTAGGATGGAGGCGTCTTGTCTGGAGCTGGCCCTGGAGGGGGAGCGGCTCTGTAAGGTGGACGACTACAGCGCAGGGGTGTCCTTCTTCGAGGCGGCCATCCAGGTTGGAACTGAGGACCTGCAGGTGCTGAGTGCCATCTATAGCCAGCTGGGCAACGCCTACTTCCACCTGCATGATTACGGCAAGGCCTTGGAGTTCCACCATCATGACCTCACCTTGACCAGGTAGGAACACCCCTATCACCAGGCAGGAAAGAATACGCCCTATCACCAGGGCCGTATTAATAAAGCTTCTCGGAGTAGGACCAGGTCATTGTTCACTCTTATCAGCATGACCTCGCCACATAATTCCGCTGTTAGGAAGTAAGCATTTTGCAATTTAAAGTAGATGAGCTTTTCCTTCCCATGATGACATTTTACTGTCCCATTCTCAGGACCATCAGGGACCAGCAGGGAGAGGCGAAAGCCAGTGGTAACCTAGGCAACACGCTAAAGGTGTTGGGTAGGTTTGATGAGGCTTTGGTCTGCTGTCAGAGGCACTTAGACATCGCCGTGGACCTGCACGACAAGGTGAAATGAATTAATTTGCGTTTTTTCCCAGTGTTTAAATTCAGCGTTTTACTATTTTTTTTAAACGGTTTTGGAATTGACATTGCCTCTATTCCTCTGTCACTTCGTTAGGTGGGGCAGGCGAGGGCGCTGTATAACTTTGGGAACGTGTATCATGCCAAAGGCAAGACCATCTGTTGGAGCGGAGCGGAGCCTGGAGAGTTCCCTGAGGAGGTCATGACTGCACTTAGGAAAGCAGCGGAATACTATGAGTGAGTTAGTGTGTTCATGTGCCTTACGTCTAGTACTGTAGAGTAGAAATAAAGGGCATATTCTCATATATATTATACACACATTTCAATTGACAGGTATGCTATCACTATTTTACGATGTAGAAAATAGTCAAAATAAAGAAAAACCCTTGAATGAGTTGGTGTCAACTTTTGAATAGTACTGTATTTTAAACAATGTTTATTTTCAACTATTTGTCTGTATTGTCAGAGCAAACTTATCCATAGTGAAGGAGCTTGGAGATTGTGCCGCCCAGGGCCGAACATACGGTAACCTTGGCAACACACACTACCTATTAGGAGACTTCCAGAATGCAGTGGCCTCACATGAACAGGTAATTTACAATCTGATCAAAGTTTATAACCTATCATTAAGTGCTGGATTCAATCAAAGCTGTACTGCTGTAGCATATAAAACACACACTTTTACCCTATGGCCAAACAGAATAGTGGTTTTACGTACTGTAGTAGAAATACCAGTCAGACTGTTTTCACTGGAAGATGAGCAGTAGTTTGTACACAAAGGAACTCCAGAAACATTACTAAGGCAGTTTTGATTAAGTCCAGCCATTAGTCTTTTGTCAGATATATTTCTGTTTTCAATGGTGCTCTGCAGTTCATTATGTCCTGTATGGCTCATTTCAATCCAGAAAGACTGGAGGTAAACATATGACACAATGGAAGACTAGAGTCGCTGGCTTTACCGAGACCAAAGTGTTGTAATGTGTCTGTGTGTTCGTCCATTTCTTTCCCAGCGCCTCCAGATTGCCAAGGAGTTTGGCGACCGCTCGGCAGAGAGAAGGGCCTACTGCAACCTGGGGAACGCCTATATCTTTCTGGGGGAATTTGAAGTGGCAGCTGAGCATTACAAGTGAGCCAAACGCCCAGCCATTCATCTTCTCTTAATGAAGTTCACTCCCCTTGAGAAAACAACACTTCTTTCAGTCTGGAGGGTGTAACACTGTTAGAACGCAGTAGGGTTTCAGGAGAGATGGCCGCAGCCATGCCTCAAAGGACACACAATGTCAAGAGAGACAGAAAACAGATTTGTTTGTGTGTGTGTGTGTCTGCATGTGTGCATTCATATACTAAACCTAATTTCAGGAACAGAGTAGCTTTTGGGGTGTGTGTCACTATGAATGAGAGCCAGTGATCTGTTGTGGTTGTCAGGAGGACTCTGCAGCTGGCCAGACTGCTGAAGGACCGGGCTGTAGAGGCTCAGGCCTGTTACAGTCTGGGAAACACCTACACATTGCTCCAGGACTACGATAGGGCTATAGACTACCACCTCAAACACCTCATCATCGCACAGGACCTCAACGACAGGATCGGTGAGGGCCGGGCGTGCTGGAGTTTAGGGAACGCTCACACAGCCCTGGGGAACCATGACCAGGCCATGCACTTTGCTGAGAAACACCTGGAGATCTCTAAAGAGGTAAACTACATAATCATAAAGTATCATGAGTAGGGCTTTTGCGGTGACCGTATGACCACCACACCGGCGGTTACGAGTCAAATGCCACGTGACCGTTTAGCCAAGGTAATTAGGCTTCTCCAAGCTCTGATGCTGCTGATGGTCATTAGTAGCCTACCAAACGTGCTAACACTCTCATTTAGTGTTTTATTTGATTTTTGAAAACATTTGCATTGATGTCAGAGTGATTAGAGGGACATTGTCACTCTGACATCAATGCAAATGTTTTCAAAAATCAAATAAAACACTAAATGAGAGTCCATGGGCTCAGGTTGCGCAACATTTCTATAGGCTATGCAATTGGCAAGAAAACAGAGTAATGACCTCCACTAAAAAGAGGAGGATCCCATCAGCTTTCTATAGGCTAGGCCTACTATTTACTTCTCAACTTTCCTAATATTAAGCACATGGCTTCTCTTTACAACAGGAGCCTACCTGGCTGGCATGAAAATGAACTATTTAAGTGCATAGATGACATGTATTTTCTCCCACTGCTCCTGTTTTGAGACAGGTGCATGATAATGGTCCATTCTAAATCAAAACAAAATGTCACATATAAACTCAGCAAAAAAAGAAACGTCCTTTTTTCAGGACCATGCCTTTCAAAGATAATTTGTAAAAATCCAAATAACGTCACAGTTCTTAATTGTAAAAGGTTTAAACACTGTTTCCTGTGCTTGTTCAGTGAACCATAAACAATTAATGAACATGCACCTGTGGAACGGTCATTAAGACACTAACAGCTTACAGTAGGCAATTAAGGTCACGGTTATGAAAACTTAGGACACTAAAGAGGCCTTTCTACTGACTCTGAAAAACACTAAAAGAAAGATGCCCAGGTGCCCAGGGTCCCTAGGCATGCTGCAAGGAGGTATGAGAACTGCACATGTGGCCAGGGCAATAAATTGCAATGTCTGTACTGTGAGACGCCTAAGACAGAGCTACAGGACAGACAGCTGATCGTCTTCGCAGTGGCAGACCACTTGTAACAACACCTGCACAGGATCGGTACATCCGAACATCACACCTGCGGGACTGGTACAGGATGGCACAACAACTGCCCAAGTTACACCAGGAAACCACAATCCCTCCATCAGTGCTCAGACTGTCCGCAATAGGCTGAGAGAGGCTGGACTGAGGGCCTGTTGTCTGGTGAGGACCTGCCTTACATCACAGTTGCACAAACCTACTGTCGCTAGATCAGACAGGACTGGCAAAAAGTGATCTTCACTGACGAGTTGTGGTTGTGTCTCACCAGGGGTGATGGTCGGATTTGCGTTTATTGTCGAAGGAATGAGCGTTACACAGAAGGCTGTACTCTGATCGATTTGGAGGTGGAGGGTCCGTCATGGTCTGGGGCGGTGTCACAGCATCATCGGACTGAGCTTGTTGTCATTGCAGGCAATCTCAACGCTGTGCGTTACAGGGAAGACATCCTCCTCCCTCATGTGGTACCCTTCCTGCAGGCTCATCCTGACATGACCCTCCAGCATGACAATGCCACCAGCCATACTGCTTGTTCTGTGTGTGATTTCCTTCAAGACAGGAATGTCAGTGTTCTGCCATGGCCATCGAAGAGCCCGGATCTCAATCCCATTAAGCACATCTAGGACCTGTTGGATCGGAGGGTGAGGGCTAGGGCCATTCCCCCCAGAAATGCCTGGGAACTTGTAGGTGCCTTGGTGGAAGAGTGGGGCAACATCTCACAGCAAGAACTGGCAAATCCGGTGCAGTCCATGAGGAGTAGATGCACTGCAAAATGTAATGCTGCTGGTGGCCACACCAGATACTGACTGTTACTTTTGATTTTGACCCCCTCCCTTTGTTCAGGGACACATTATTCCATTTCTGTTCGTCACATGTTTGTGGAACTTGTCCAGTTTATTTCTCAGTTTTTATATCTTATGTTCATACAAATATTTGCACATGTTAAGTTTGCTGAAAATAAGCTCAGTTGAGAGTGAGAGGACCTTTTCTTTTTTTGCTTATTATTTAATTTGGGATCTATCGCATCCCACAACCGACCCAAACTGTTTGGAATATTTATTTCTCAAACATTATAGAATAGGTTGACTTTTGTACTATTTTATTTTTATTTCACCTTTATTTAGCCAGGTAGGCTAGTTGAGAACAAGTTCTCATTAGCAACTGTGACCTGGCCAAGATAAAGCATAGCAATTTGACACATAGAACAACAGAGTTACACATGGAATAAACAAAACAGTCAATAAGTGATTTTTGCAGTTCGTTCCAGTCATTAGTAGCAGAGAATTGGAAGGAAAGGCGACCAAAGGAGGAATTGGCAGTCGGGGTGACCAGTGAGATATACCTGCTGAAGCGCGTGCTACGAGTGGGTGCTGCTATGGTGACCAGTGAGCTGAGATAAGGCGGGGCTTTACCTAGCAGAGACTTGTAGATAACATGTAGCCAGTGGGTTGGTGACGCGACGACCAACCAACGAGAGCGTACAGGTCGCAGTGGTGGGTAGTGTATGGGTCTTTGGTGACAAAACGGATGGCACTGTGATAGACTGCATCCAATTTGTTGAGTAGGGTGTTGGAGGCTATTTTATAGATGACATCGCCGAAGTCGAGGATCGATAGGATGGTCAGTTTTACGAGGGTATGTTTGGCAGCATGAGTGAAGGAGGCTTTGTTGCGAAATAGGAAGCCGATTCTAGATTTAATTTTGGATTGGAGATGCTTAATCTGAGTCTAGAAGGAGAGTTTACAGTCTAACCAGACACCTAGGTATTTGTAGTTGTCCAGGTATTTGTAGTTGTCCACGTATTCTAAGTTCGAGCCGTCCAGAGTAGTGATGCTGGACGGGAAGGCAGGTGATCGATTGAATAGCATGCATTTAGTTTTACTTGCATTTAAGAGCAGTTGGAGGCCACGGAAGGAGAGTTGTATTACATTGAAGCTCGTCTGGAGGTTAGTTAAGTGTCCAAAGAAGGGCTAGAGGTATACAGAATGTTGTCGTCTGCGTAGAGGTGGATCAGAGAATCACCAGCAGCAAGAGCGACATTGATGTATACAGAGAAGAGAGTCGGCCCGAGAATTGAACCCTGTGGCACCCTCAGAGACTGCCAGAGGTCCGGACAACAGGCCCTCAGAGTTCAGTGTGTCAAATCGATCAGAGAAGTAGTTGGTAAACCAGGCGAGGCAATCATTTGAGAAGCAAAGGCTGTCGAGTCTGCCAATAAGAATGTGGTGATTGACAGAGTCGAAAGTCTTGGCGAGGTCGACGAATACTGCTGCACAGTAATGTCTCGTATCGATGGCGGTTATGATGTCATTTAGGACCTTGAGCGTGGCTGAGGTGAACCCATGACCAGCTCTGAAACCATAGCGGAGAAGGTACGCTGGGATTCGAAATGGTCGGTAATCTGTTTGTTAACTTGGCTTTCAAAGACCTTAGAAAGACAGGGTAGGATAGATATAGGTCTGTAGCAGTTTGGGTCTAGAGTGTCACCCCTTTTGAAGAGGGGGATGACCGCAGCAGCTTTCCAATCTATGGGAATCTCAGACGATGTGAAAAAGGTTGAACAGGCTAGTAATGGGGGTTGCAACAATTTCGGCAGATAATTTTAGAAAGAGAGGGTCTAGATTGTCTAGCCCGGCTGATTTGTAGGGTTCCAAATTTTGCAGCTCTTTCAGAACATCAGCTATCTGAATTTGGGTGAAGGAGAAATGGTGGGGGCTTTGGCGGGTTGCTGTGGAGGGTGCCGGGCAGTTGACTGGGGGTAGGGGTAGCCAGGTGGAAAGCAAGACCAGCGAAGAGAAATGCTTATTGAAATTCTCAATTATAGTGTTTATCGGTGCTAAGTCTTTCCTAGCCTCAGAGCAGTGGGCAGCTGGGAGGAGGTGCTCTTATTCTCCTTGGACTTTACAGTGTCCCAGAACTTTTTTGAGTTGGAGCTACAGGATGCACATTTCTGTTTGAAATAGCTGGCCTTAGCTTTCCTAACTGCCTGTGTATATTTGTTCTTAATTTCCCTGAAAAGTTGCATATCACGGGGGGCTATTCGATGCTAATGCAGAATGCCACAGGATGTTTTTGTGCTGGTCAAGGGCAGACGAGTCTGGAGTGAACCAAGGACTATATCTATTCCTAGTTCTACATTTTTTTGAACGGGGCATGCTTATTTAAGATGGTGAGGAAGGAACTTTTAAAGAATAATCAGGCATCCTCTACTGATGGGATTAGGTCAATGTCATTCCAGGATACCCCGGCCAGGTCGATTAGACAGGCCTGCTCGCAGAAGTGTTTTAGGGAGCGTTTGACAGTGATGAGGGGTGATCGTTTGGTCGCAGACCCATTACGGATGCAGGCAATGAGGCAGTGATCGCTGAGATCTTGATTGAAAACAGCAGAGGTGTATTTGGAGGGTGAGTTAGTTAGGATGATATCTGAGGGTGCCCGTGTTTACGGATTTGGGGTTGTACCTGGTAGGGCAATTGATCATTTGTGTGAGATTGAGGGCATCAAGCTTAGATCGTAGGATGGCAGGGGTGTTAAGCATGTCCCAGTTTAGGTCACCTAGTAGCACGAGCTCAGAAGATAGATGGGGGGGCAATCAGTTCACATATATGGTGTCGAGGGCACAGCTGGGGGCAGAGGGTGGTCTATAGCAAGCGGCAACAGTGAGAGACTTGTTTCTGGAAAGGTGCATTTTTAGAAGTTCAAGATCGAATTGTTTGGGTACAGACCTAGATATTAAGACAGCCTGCAGAGTTCTGTCTTTGCAGTAGATTGCAACACCGCCCCCTTTGGCAGTTCTATCTTGGTGGAAAATTCTATAGTCAGGGATGGAGATTTCAGGGTTTTTGGTGGTTTTTCTAAGCCAGGATTCAGACATGGCTAAGACATCCGGGTTGGCAGAGTGTGCTAAAGCAGTGAATAAAACAAACTTAGGGAGTAGGCTTATAATGTTAACATGCATGAAACTAAGGCTTTTACAGTTACAGAAGTCAACAGATAAGAGCACCTGGGGAGTGGGAGAGCACCTGGGGAGTGGGAGATGAGCACCTGGGGAGTGGAGATGAGCTAGGCACTGCAGGTCCTGGATTAACCTCTACATCACCAGAGGAGAAGTGTCCGCCTAGCAGGTTCGGAACAGAGTTAAAGAAGCAGGTTTCTGGGAACGATAGCATAGATTCAAGGCATAGTGTACAGACGAAGGTAAGGTAGGATGTGCGTACATTGGAGGTATAAACCTAGGCATTGAGTAATGATGAGAGCGATATTGTCTCTAGAGACGTTTAAACCCGGTGATGTCATTGCATATGTAGGAGGTGGAACAACATGGTTGGTTAAGGCATATTGAGCAAGGCTAGAGGCTCTACAGTGAAATAAGACCGTAATCACTAACCTGTATATCAATGGACAAGGCATATTGATATTAGAGAGAGGCATTCGTAGCCAAGTGAACATATGGGTCCTTGAGTGGTTGGGCTGGCTGGGGACATGGCGATTCAGACAGTTAGCAGACCGGGGCAAGCAAGCTGACAGTTAGCAGACCGGGGCAAGCAAGCTGACAGTTAGCAGACCGGGGCAAGCGAGCTAGCAGTTAGTCTACCGGGGCTATCAAGTTAGCAGAAGGGCCTTTGGGGGAAGTCGCGATGAAGGTAAGTCTTTTTGCCTCCAGTCGTGGATTAGTAGGGTTCCAAGTAGCTCTAGGTAGCTAGCAGGCCGTGGTTAGCAGAATGGGCCTTCAGCGGATGTTGGCCTGTTGGAATCTTCGGGCAGATTATGTCAGTATTCCAGTCGTAGAGGATCTGCGGGATTCCGTGCACCGTACCGGCAGTAGAAGGTGTCCGGATATTGTAGCCCAGGAGTGGGCTTGGGTGGTAGCCCAGGAGCCCTAACCAGGCTAGCTTCAGGCTAATTGGTGCTTGCTGACTGCTACGCCATCTTGGATTATAAAGGGGGATAGTAGATTGACATAGTGCTTTTGCTGTTCGTTAGGCATACATATCTTGTTGGCTGATTTTAAAGTAAATGTGAACAGTTTTTCCAGTCTTTTAATATGCACCTCGGAATTGGATAAGGACGTGCGCAGTTGCGTCCCTGATGTCTGTCTTCACTTGTAGCCTGTGAGAAAGATCCATGTGAGTGAGTGGTCCTTCGTAACGTGCAGCACTCACAGGCTGACCACACCGCTCATGTCACGTGCAGGAGCGTTGCAAAATACATTTAGAAATCTGTTTTTCAATTATTGCGCCAACGAGCGTCTGCGTTGCCAAGGGCTAAAATTGAAATCAGTTCTATTTCTGACGCAGATCGCACTGCAAGTCCTGCCTCTCCCATCTCCTCATTGGTTTATAGAAGTGGGTACCCACGTGCCATCTCCTCATTGGTTATACCCACGTGGGTGACGATGTCAGTGTCGGTAATGCACCTAATTTATGAAAGTTGGCAATCGCAATATAAAGTCAAGAGAAGAAAAGGCTTGGAAGGAAGAGAGATGACTAGAAACGATTCGGTTGACCGTTTTATGTGTGAATTAATTGGCGGAGTAGAGGACCTTGTGCATTTCAGGTAAAATAACAACTCAATGTTTATATCCCAGGACAAATTAGCTAGCAACAGCAAGCTAGCTAAATAGGACAAATTAGCTAGCAAGTGCAAGCTAACTAGCTAAATTGCCAAAATGTTTAATGCTTTTTGACCTGTCGCCAAATTAATATAATTGGTTCAGTTTGTTTTGATATTTTAACCTGCGTGTCGTGATCGCGTTTGGTGTGGGGGGACAAAATTAATGTATGCACGATGGCGTGCAGCCGGTTTGGGTTCTGTGTCAGGGAGAAGGGCACAACGCAGCACTCTGGGTCAAGGGGACAATGGTCACATTTTTTTAGGGTGCATTACGGCCACAAAGGGGATGCCACCGTGAAATTCAAGGCATTGATGAAGTGTGTACAGCCTGCACAAAATAACTAAGCAGAGCTCAAGTCATCACTAGTCTCATCGTGCAGGCTTAGAATGTATTAAAAATCTAAACGTATACCCCAACTTTTGTAGAACTAAATTGACATTAACTCTAAATTAAGTACCAATTTCTTTGTTAACCGCTCAACACAGATTAGCTGCATGTGCGCACTTCCTCATCGTTTGGAGAAAATACTTTATTTAAAAAAAGAAAGGACGCAGCCACTCTTCATATAATTATCGCTGCATGGCATTTGTCAGAGAGTACAAATAAATGATAATACAATGTCCTCTTAAGCAGCTTTTTCCAATCATCCCTGATTTGAAGAGGGAGTGGTTACAGCATTCATTGGACAACACCTAGTATGCAATACTATACACATTAAAAAGTGAAATAATGTAGATATGTTATCAAAAATGCAACTCCAAGCTAGAAGCATCAGAACCCCTAGAAAGGTAGTTCAACCTTGAATATGAGAGCCATCTATTCCACCCTAAAACACCTAGTGGACATTTTTGCTCTATTGCCCTGAGCTATGTTTTGGACTGTTGTTGTCCGTGTTTGCTGTGTTCTAGTGTACTATGGAATAGATGGCTTTCCTCTTCCTGGTACTTTGCCCAGTCATATTTTTTGATTACACATTAAAAAGTGAAATACCGTAGATATGTTTAGTATTGCTTACTCGGTGTTGTCCAATTTCATTTTGTAATCACTCCCACTTCAAATCAGGGCTGATTGGAAAAAGCTGTTCAAGAGAGGGAGTACAAAGAAATGATAATACAAAGGCCATGCAGCTGAAACGTGGCAGAGTTTTTAAACTTTGTTTCCATCTAACATGCCATACTAATAAAGGCATTTTAATCAATTATATGAAGAGTTCCTGGGTCCTCCTTTCTTTTTGATGACCAATTTATCCCTTTTACCAAAGAGCACCTTCTATCAACATCTACTATTGTGTACCTTAGTAGCGCTTCCCTTCCTCTTTCTATTATATTCAGCTTTGTTCAATTGTATTCTTCATACTATAAAATAATGGCACGGAATTATAAGCAAATCTTGTCTGCTGAATGAACTAGTGTAGCCCACAGCCATATCAGGGCCTAACATAAGGGCAACTCAGAGTCTGCTCTTCTGAACCAGACTACATTTTCTTAATTTCACGTTTCTTTAGCCCTGTCTAAAATAAATAATGGATTGATTGTGAAGTCTATATTATTATTATTATTATTATTATTATTATTATTTTATTTTTAAATGTAGATGTTCCAAAGGTCTGCATCCGTGGCTTGTAGGAAGCCAGGAGATGCTAAATGTGTTTGTTAATTACGGTCAGTTACCATGAGACTGACAGTTATTTGCTTGACAATCACCGGCTGATGAAATTGTGTGACCGCCACAGCCCTAATCATGAAACCCACCTTGTGAGTAGGACCACAATTTTATACTGAATCCTACATTTGTGGTCAGCTAAAACTCATGGTCGTAGAAACCCTGTCCATATAAAAAAGTATCTGATTACAGCAAGGTCGATCCTAATTTGCTGTGTGTTTCAGACTGGGGACCGGAGTGGAGAACTCACAGCCCGTATGAACGTGTCAGACTTGCAGATGGTCCTGGGGCTGAGCTATAGAACCAACGACTCCACCCTGTCTGAGAACCCCATCAAGGACATCAACTACAACCTGCACGGGGCCAGGCCCAGGAATGGCAGACGGCACAGCATGGAAAACCTGGAGCTCATGAAACTCACCCCAGACAAGATCAACGTAAGTTACTGGGTTTAAAGGTGCAATCTGTAACTTTCTATTCCCTAGGCTTAGTGGCAATTCAAGGTGTACTATTGGCCTGAAATGAGTGAAATTACACATTGCATCTTTCAAATGTTTTGTATGTATAAAGTCAATTCTCTATTTGAGGTGTTTGTGATGTGTACTCAAAGTTTGTCTCTCCTCTCTCCAGGCTCAGAAGTGGAACAGTGACATCCTGACCAAGCAGTCTAAACCCACCCTGGCTAAGAGCTCCTCTAAGCTGTTCTTTGTCAGCCGTCTGCAGGGCAAGAAGCACAAGGCTGGGGGCTCCAGTAAAGTCCTGCAGGACACCAGTAACACCTCACAAACCCCCGCACAGGGACCACAGAAGGTTAGAGGAAAAACATGCTGTATCTAGTACTAAAGACACTCTTAGCCGTTAACCATTCTCCTAGTTCTGAAACTACTACTACTGATACTCTACCGACTACTTCTACTATACTCTACTACTGATACTCTTCTGCTACTATGCTCTACTACGATGCTCTTCGACTACTATACTCTACTGACTACTTCTACTGATACTCTTCTACAACTATACTCGTCTACTACTGATACTCTGACTACTTCTACTGATATTCTTCTACTACTATACTCTACTACTGATACTCTACTGACTACTTATACTGATACTCTGACTTCTACTGATACTCTACTGACTACTTATACTGATACTCTGACTTCTGATTCTTCTACTACTGATACTCTACTACTACTACTATACTAATGATACTCTACTACTGATATTCTTCTACTGATACTCTACTGACTACTTCTACTGATACTCTGACTAATTCTACTACTGATACTCTTCTACTACTATACTCCTACTCTTCTACTACTATACTCTACTGACTACTTTCACTCTACTACTGATACTCTACTGACTACTTCTACTACTATACTCTACTACTCATACTCTTCTAATGCTGTACTCTACTACTATTCTTCTACTACTGATACTCTTCTACAACTACTCTTCTACTACTATACTCTACTGACTACTTCTACTCTACTACTGATACTCTTCTACTACTATACCCTACTGACTACTTCTACTCTACTACTGATACTCTACTACTATACCCTACTGACTACTTCTACTCTACTACTGATACTATACTCTTCTACTACTATACTCTACTACTCGTACTCTTTCTTTCACTGTACTCTACTACTGATACTCTTCTACTATACTCTGATATTCTTCTACTACTATACTACTGATATTGTTACTCTTCTACTACTATACTCTACTGACTACTTCTACTCTACTACTGATACTCTTCTACTACTATGCTCTACTGATACTCTTCTACTACTATGCTCTACTGATACTATACTATGATACTCTTCTACTTCTACTCTACTACTGATACTCTACTACTATACCCTACTGACTACTTCTACTCTACTACTGATACTACTATACTCTACTACTCGTACTCTTTCTTTCACTACTCTACTACTGATACTCTTCTACTATACTCTACTGATTACTTCTACGCTACTACTACTATACTACTGATATTCTTCTACTCTTCTACTACTACTCTTCTACTACTATGCTCTACTGATACTCTTCTACTACTATGCTCTACTGATACTATACTATACTATGATACTCTTCTACTGATAATCTTCTACTATGCTCTACTACTGATACACTTCTACTACTGATACTACTATACTCTTCTCCTACTGATACTCTTCTGCTACTATGCTCTACTACTGATACTGACGATACTCTACTGACTACTTCTACTCTACTACTGATACTCTATCTATATTCTGACTACTACTATACTGATCCGCTACTACTACTACTACTACTACCACCAATACTACACTACTATCACTACTCTACCATGCTACTAGTACTCTACTACCACTACTACTACTAATTATAGCTTATTAAAGTGTGGCTATTATGCTTACACCCACGTTTCATTGTGGATCAAAATAAAGTATTTAATTCTCACTCAGAGGGCCAGTCCAGACATGCTCGGGGACGAGGGCTTCTTTGACCTGCTGAGTCGTTTCCAGAGCAACAGGATGGACGACCAGCGCTGTTCCATACAGGACAAGAGCTCCTCTGACTCTCCAGCCAGAGCCATGAGGAAATGTAAGAGTAAACGCACACTGTTATATGACCTTGTATGACTGTTTATATCCGCTTCCAACAAAATCCATGGCAAAATGTGCCTTTGATCCCTCCCTCCCTCTCTCCTCCAGCTGTGTCAGAGTCAGCGGCTGTAACAGGCCTGGGATCTGGGTCTGGTTGTCGGTTAGAGGACGGTGGAGGTGCTGGGGGTAGTTTGCCCGTCCTTCGGGTCCACCAGAACAGAAGCCAGGCTGTCCTCAGCCACCTGATGGCCAATGCAGATAACTCTGAGCCTGACGATGACTTCTTCAACATGCTCGTCAAGTGCCAGGTGTGTATTAAATAGAGTCCACTTTTCATTAGGGTGGTGTTTAGTAGGTCAGGGCACATTGTTGTTACATCTGTGTTTTACATTGAAAGGGATCCTTTTCATATAGGTAAGTTCCACTTTCTCCTATCCCTCCCTCAGGGTTCCCGTCTGGATGACCAGCGCTGCGCCCCTCCCCCGGCACGTGGCCCCACTGTCCCAGACGAGGACTTCTTCAGCCTCATCATGAGGTCCCAGGCCAAACGCATGGACGAGCAGCGGGTCACCCTGCCCTCTGCAGCACGGCCTTGCTCCAGCTGAGCCTTGCCCAAGGAGAGGGCCCCCGATGGCGGGGTGAAAACCCAGGAGAGTGGGCCTCTCTGGATGTGAACAGTGTGGAAGAGGAAGGGTGTTTTGTATTTGTCCATGACATTGATGCTGTACTCAACAGTGAATGGGGCTATTTTACATTGAAAAGTTAGTCTATGGTCTTTTCTCTCCGTAGCAGAGACTGTGTTGCTTCCAACAATAATGGTTGTTGATAATCCTGCCCATGGTGGGATTCAGAAGTCTCATGTTTCCCAGTTGAAAGCACTGCTAGCATTAATGTAGGTGCCTATAGGGAACAGTCAGGAACTCTAAAAGAAACCCACTGAAGGGTTCTAGAATATGGAACCATCTTTCCTTATGGGGAAACTCAACCTTGCACTCTACCGGACATGTTGTGAAATTGCACAGACAAACATGATGCCCTGAACCTACTCATCTTATGTTTAACAATTATGTACTCCATAGAATTTTACTAACATTTTTTTCTAAGCTCTTGCATACTGCCGTTACACCTACCCTTGTGGTTGATTTGATTTTGCACCAGATTTTTCTGACTGTTACAGCACTCTTTCCAGCAGGTAGCCTAGCGGTTAGAATGTTGGGCCAGTAACCTAAAGGTCGCTGGTTCGAATCCTGAGCCGACCAGGTAAAACAAAATCTGCCGACGTGCTCTTGAACAAGACGCTTAACCCTAATTGCGTCTGATAAATGTATTTAATTGTCTGTTAGAAGTTGTTATGAATGGGGGGGATGGGATACCTCATTTAGGTAAGGATTTAAAAAAAGAAAATGCTCTCAGGCTTAATAATCATTGATAAAATAATGAATTTACCTGTGGATGTGTACAGTCCCTGATGCTCTTCTGTACTTCCTATATTTTCTATGACAGAGGAATAAAGCTACATTTATTTAGTATAGAAATTGTTTTGTCTTTAATGGTTCACCAAACCCAAAGTTGAGTTAGCTGGAGAGGTGTCGAAGCACAGCTTTCCACAAGGCAACTACCAAACCGTGAGGCTAGGTGTGTAATTGAACCATAAATAACATTTTATTTGTCACACACATGGTTAGCAGATGTTTCTGACAAAAAACAATTCCTAGGAACGCGAGGCGGCCATCTGTCGGCCCTGGAAGTATGCTTACATCTTATTCCTAAAGTTCTGGAATGATACATCTCAAACTTCAGACCTTTTAGTGCGTACTAACTACAGTCCTATGCATAGTAGTATATCCTATCAGATCACTAGTTCAGTCAAGGGTCAGAGGCTTTTATTTACATACCACCGCAGAGAACACACTTCCATTTCTCTTAGTCACTTCTTAAAACAAGTTTTTATAAAAGCTAAATACAAGAACCACCATCTTATTTCATATCAACAGAAAATCATGACTAGACATACAATATAACAAATTATAAATAAATACATCTATTAGTTTGGCCTTATTTTAAAATTGATGAACAAAACCTAAAACTCAAGCCTGCATCTTGATAAGTGTCTGGTGCCAACATTAGATACAGAAACTAAACATGGCCCTCAATACAGGTTCATAAATGTGATGTCGAGCTTTTTCTAAGATTTCATTGTGCATAAGAATCCCTTTTAAATGGTCAAAGACTGCCATCTAGGTAACAACCAGTAACATTGCAGAACTAAGTAAAGCTATACAAGTGATTGTTGCTTACAACTTAACTGTACGCTGCTGCATCTGGCCAAGCCAAAAAGTAGATCTGTAATTCCCTTCCATGTCGATGTAAAACCAGTATTTTATTTTTCCATTTGTAAGCCAGCCAATGCAAGAAACAGCATATCTGCCCGAAGATAGCATTTTGCACTAAACACGACAACGTACAAGTCCCCCCCCAAAAGTATATATATTTTTTTACAAAGCCAGATAGGTAAACTTGCACAGTAGCGTTAGACATCGGAAAGTTCCACATTAGGGGTATACTAGTAGTATTGACAACAGCTAATTGATCGACGCAACAGATTCAACTCGATAGTTGATATCCCACACTGATCACCTGATGTAATGAACCACACAGTCAGCAGTTTAGATCACAACATTGGTTTCTTCTCAAATAATAGCAGCATGGTAACAAGTTGTAACAAAACACACTGACTGTGCAAACTAATGAGGAATGTACATTTTGTTTCTGGAATGATGTCACATAACTTTGACCCCGAAATGGAGAGGACCCACGTGGGTTTCTGTATTGATAAAGCTCTTGTGGAAACTGGATAACTCAAGGCACCATATGAAACAATGCACTGTAGCAAAACATCTCCAGTTGGTGTACTTCCCCCATTGTATCCCACCCCCCAGACACACCTGTTGAACCACTAAGTACAGGATGCAGTTGCCAGAGTGAGAGTTGTTCCCAGAAGCAGTGATCAAACCTTGATACAACCACTCGGACTTCACTCCAGAGGGATAAACCGTCCTGTTGGTTGCAACTGGTGAGGGAGTGTAGGGTGCATCCAGGTTGTGTATTATAGGTTATTCATGTCCACTGTGTGTGTACTAGAGGTTGGGTTGAGTGTGTGTCAGCGGAGGAGGAGAGGAAGGACAGGTCCTGTGTGTGTTAGGGGTTGTGTGGCGGTACGGTCAGCAGAGGAGGAGAGGAAGGACAGGTCGCGTGTGTGTGTGTGTGTTAGGGGTTGTGTGGCGGTACGGTCAGCGGAGGAGGAGAGGAAGGACAGGTCGTGGGGGTTGTGTGTCCAGTATGTGACGGTACGGTCAGCGGAGGAGGAGAGGAAGGACAGGTCGTGGGGGTTGTGTGTCCAGTATGTGACGGTACGGTCAGCGGAGGAGGAGAGGAAGGACAGGTCGTGTGTGTGTGTGTGTTAGGGGTTGTGTGTCCAGAGTGTGACGGTACGGTCAGCGGAGGAGGAGAGGAAGGACAGGTCGTGCGTGTGCCACCTGCACTGAATCACCTTGTCACCGTGCTCCCCTACCAGAGTCAGGGGCAATGGCTTCGTCAAGTCACCTGCACAGACAAAAACACATTATTGTGTGTACAAAGAGCCTAAATACATGTGCTTGGACTTGTGAGCAGGGATGGAACTCAGGCATTTTGGCCACTGGCTAGCTTTCCATCCTGGATAATGATTCCTCATAAGTCATTGAAAGCAGCTAAACCAAATAAATGCGTCTATTTTTTTTTTGCTTTATTATTAGACCAACAAATCACACACAACACTGTCAGACTGCCAACACACAACAGTTGAACAACAACCATCACCAGACTATTTAGTGACTGTCTGAAATGCCATCCTAGTCCCTACATAATGCATTGCTTTTGACCAGAGATCTATGGGCCCTGGTTGAAAGTAGTGCACTACAGTGCCTTCAGAAAGTATTCATACCCCTTGACTTACTCCACATTTTGTGGCGTTACAGCCTAAATTCAAAATGGATTAAAAAATAATGTTTTCATCAAATCTACACACAATAACCTATAATACAAAGCGAAAACAGGTTTTTAGAAATTTATGAAATATCTTATTTACACAAGTATTCAAATCAAATGTTATTAGCCATATGCGCTGAATACAACAGGTGTAGTCGACCTTACAGTGAAATGCTTACTTACAAGCCCCTAACCAACAATGTAGTTTAAAAACTAAAAGTAACAAGTAGTTAAAGAGCAGCAGTAAAATAACAATAGCGAGACTATATACAGGGGGTACCGTTAGAGTCGATGTGCGGGGGCACCAGTGTCGAGGTAATATGTACATGTAGAGTTAGTGACTATGCATAGATTGAGTAGCAGTGGTGTAAGACCATTTGTTATGAGACTAGAAATTGATCATCCATGATGTTTACACAACTTGATTAGAGTCCACCGGTGGTAAATTCAATTGATTGGACATGATTTGGAAAGGCACACAACTGTCTATATAAAGGTCCAACAGTTGACAGTGCATGTCAGAGAAAAACCAAGTCATGAGGTCGAAGGGTTTTGTCCGTAGAGCTCCCAAGACAGGATTGTGTCGAGGCACAGATCTGGGGAAAGGTACATTGATGGTCCCCAAGAACACAGTGACCATCATTCCTAAATGGAAAAAGTTTGGAACCACCAAGTGTATTCCTAGAGCTGGCCGGCCGGCCACACTGAGCAATCGGGGGAGAAGGGCCTTGGTCCGGGAGGTGACCAAGAACCCGATGGTCACTGACAGAGCTCTACAGTTGTGGCCAAAAGTTTTGAGAATGACAAATATTAATTTCCACAACGTTTGTTGCTTCAGTGTCTTTTAGATATTTTTGTCAGATGTTACTATGGAATACTGATGTATAATTACAAGCATTTCATAAGTGTCAAAGGCTTTTATTGACAATTACATGAAGTCGATGCAAAGAGTCAATATTTGCAGTGTTGACCCTTTTTCAAGACCTCTGCAATCCACCCTGGCATGCTGTCAATTAACTTCTGGGCCACATCCTGACTGATGACAGCCCATTCTTGCATAATCAATGCTTGGAGTTTGTCCAAATTTGTGGGGTTTTGTTTGTCCACCCACCTCTTGAGGATTGACCACAAGTTCTCAATGGGATTAAGGTCTGGGGAGTTTCCTGGCCATGGATCCAAAATATCAATGTTTTGTTCCCCGAGCCACTTAGTTATCACTTTTGCCTTATGGCAAGGTGCTCCATCATGCTGGAAAAGGCATTGTTCGTCACCAAACTGTTCCTGGATGGTTGGGAGAAGTTGCTCTCGGAGGATGTGTTGGTACCATTCTTTATTCATGGCTGTGTTCTTAGACAAAATTGTGAGTGAGCCCACTCCCTTGGTTGAGAAGCAACCCCACACATGAATGGTCTCAGGATGCTTTACTGTTGGCATGACACAGGACTGATGGTAGCGCTCACTTTGTCTTCTCCGGACAAGCTTTTTTACAGATGCCCAAAACAATCAGAAAGGGGATTCATCAGAGAAAATTACTTTACCCCAGTCCTCAGCAGTCCAATCCCTGTACCTTTTGCAGAATATCAGCCTGTCCCTGATGTTTTTCCTGGAGAGAAGTGGCTTCTTTGCTGCCCTTCTTGACACCAGGCCATCCTCCAAAAGTCTTCACCTCACTGTGCGTGCAGATGCACTCACACCTGCCTGCTGCCATTCCTGAGCAAGCTCTGTACTGGTGGTGCCCCAATACCGCAGCTGAATCAACTTTAGGAGACGGTTATGTCGCTTGCTGGACTTTCTTGGGCGCCCTGAAGCATTCTTCACAACAATTGAACCGCTGTCCTGGAAAGTCTTGATGATCCGATAAATGGTTGATTTAGGTGCAATCTTACTGGCAGCAATATCCTTGCCTTTGAAGCCCTTTTTGTGCAAAGCAATGATGACAGCACGTGTTTCCTTGCAGGTAACCATGATTGACAGAGGAAGAACAATGATTGCAAGCACCACCCTCCTTTTGAAGCTTCCAGTCTGTTATTCGATCTCAATCAGCATGACAGAGTGATCTCCAGCCTTGTCCTCGTCAACACTCACACCTGTGTTAACGAGATAATCACTGACATGTCAGCTGGTCCTTTTGTGGCAGGGCTGAAATGCAGTGGAAATGTTTTTTTTTGTGATTCAGTTCATTTGCATGGCAAAGAGGGACTTTGCAATTAATTGCAATTCACCTGATCACTCTTCATAACATTCTAGAGGATATACAAACTGAGGCAGCAGACGTTGTGAAAATTAATATTTGTGTCATTCTCAAAACCTTTGGCCACGACTGTAGAGTTCCTCTGTAGAGATGGTAGAACCTTCCAGAAGGACAACCACCTCTGCAGCTCTCCACCAATCAGGCCTTTATGGTAGAGTGGCCAGACGGAAGCCACTCCTCGGTAAAAGGCACATGACAGCCCGCTTGGAGTTTGCCAAAAGGCATCTGAAGGACTCTCAGACCATGAGAAATAAGATTCTCTGGTCTGATGAAACCAAGATTGAACTCTTTGGCCTGAATGCCAAGCGTCACATCTGGAAGAAACCTGGCACCATCCTTACGGTGAAGCATGGTGGTGGCAGCATCATGCTGTGGGGATGTTTTTCAGCGGCAAGGACTGGGAGACTAGTCAGGATCGAGGGAAAGGTGAACAGAGCAAAGTACAGAGTGATCCTTGATGAAAACCTGCTCCAGAGCACTCAGGACCTACGACTGGGGCGAAGGTTCACCTTCCAACAGGACAACGACCCAAGCACACAGCCAAGACAACACAGGAGTGGCCTAGTGTCAAATCTTTGAATGTTCTTGAGTGGCCCAGCAAGAGCCCGGACTTGAACCCGATCGAACATCTTTGGAGAGACCTGAAAACAGCTGTGCAGCAACACTCCCCATCCAACCTGACAGAGCTTGAGAGGATCTGCAGAGAAGAATGGGAGTAACTCCCCAAATACAGGTGTGCCAAGCTTGTAGCGTCATACCCAAGAAGACTCAAGGCTGTAATCGCTGCCAAAGGTGCTTCAGCACAGTACTGAGTAAATGGTCTGAATACTTATGTAAATGAGATATTTCCGTATTTGTTTTGCTTTGTCATTGTGTGTAGCTTGATGATGTTTCGAACTGTGCATAGAAAATAGAATCCATTTCAGACGTAGCCACTAGATGTCTTCCTTACCTTGCAGGTTGCTGATCATGACCTTGGTGTCGTAGGAACCAGTGAGCAGGTAGTGTGCCCCGGGGGAGAACCTAACGGAGCGCACATCACTGGAGTGGGGCCGGTATGTCTGCACCATGCGTCCCCCTCTGATGTCATAAAGCATACAGCCGCTGTCCTCCTGGCCCGTCGCTAGGAGACGACCGCTAGGGTCCACCGCTACCGAGGCAACAGGACTGCCTGAGAGGACGAGAGAGACATATGTAAGCGATTCAAAGAAACACGTGTGTGTGTGTGTGTGTGGTAGCAGTACTCACCTGATCCATGAAAGGCAGTGCCCACCACTCTAACGCAGCTCGGTACTCTCAGGTCCCAGAACCTCACAGTCTTGTCCTGAGAGCCTGACGCAATCATCCACCCTCCCCACGTATACAGAGACAGGATATGACCTGAGGATGAAGGCACAGATCATCAGCTCACGTCGCTCTCTTGTGGAGGCCTTTCATTTCCATATAGGAAATATGATATGATTAAGTAAGTAGTACATGAGTGTGTGTAAATGAGTACTGTGGAGCAAATTAGTGTGTGTGTGTGTGTACCTGTGTGTCCACTGAGAGCGTGTAAGCCCTGTCCTCTCTGACAGTCAGTGGTGTAGATGTTACAGTCTCCAGCTCCGGCGCTGATCAGAATGGCCCCTCCACTTTCTGGTCCCTCCATGAACGCCAGGTCTCTGATGGTACCGTCGTGCATACTGAACTCCAGGTCTGGACCTGAGAGAGGGACAGAAACAGAGAGTGGGAGTAAGATGAAAACAAACTAAAAGAGTTCGAAGAGAAAATAAGACAACTGCAAGTTTCATTTCAGGAGATGAATTAAATGGAAATGATCCTAATCTGTGTATAGAGTGTATGTAAGATGGAATAGCCTCCCAACCCTTGTATTGAGTTTACCTGTGGCGTTGCAGGTCTCTGAGCTAAAGGGCAGGACTTTGACATATTTGTCGTTGGAGCCAGTGGCTAGCAGCTGTCCACAGTGACTCCAGGCCACACAGTAGATGGAACCCTTATGGTGCTTATTCCTCTTAAAACAAACCTCCGGCTGCTTGGTCATACCTGATACCCCACTGAGGGAGGGGAGGGGGAGAGAGAGAGAGAGAGAGAGAGAGGGCTAAATTGTAGTCTCTTAACAGCAGAATAGCTCAAAGTAGTTGAACAGTAGATAAATCATTTCAGGAATGATTAGGCTGTGTGTCTGTCCCTCGTGTGTGTGTGTGTGTGTGTGTATTACCTGGTGTCCAGTGGTGTGTTTGGGTAGGCACACACGCGTAGCGTCTTAGAGTTGGAGCCCACGGCGTATAGCGCTCCCGTGGGGTGGAAGGCTACAGCGCGCACTGCCTGAGTGTCTTCCAGGGTATTCACAGCTACAAACAGGGGCTTGGCCTTGTCCCCCTGCAACACACAAAATGAACATCAGAGACCAGAATTAAAATTCAAGTTCATTCAAGTCCGGGCCACTCAAGGACATTCAGAGACTTGTTCCGAAGCCACTCCTGCGTTGTCTTGGCTGTTTGCATAGGGTTGTTGTCCTGTTAGGTTAACCTTCGCCCCCAGTCTGAGGTCCTGAGCACTCTGGAGCAGGTTTTCATCAAGGATCCCTGTACTTTGCTCCGTTCATCTTTCCCTCGATCCTGACTAGTCTCCCAGTCCCTGCTGCTGAAAAACATCCCCTCATCATGATGCTCCCACCACCATGCGGCACCGTAGGGATGGTGCCAGGTTTCCTCCAGACGTGACGCTTGGCATTCAGGCCAAAGAGTTCAATCTTGGTTTCATTAGACCAGAGAATCTTGTTTCTCATGGTCAGAGTCTTAAGGTGCCTTTTGGCAAACTCCAAGCAGCTGTTTTACTGAGGAGTAGCTTCTATCTGGCCACTCTACCATAAAGGCCTTTATGGTAGAGAGCTGCAGAGATGGTTGTCCTTCTGGAAGGTTCTCCCATCTCCACAGAGGAACTCTAGAGCTCTCTGTGTGACCATCTGGTTCCTGGTCACCTTCCAGACCAAGGCCCTTCTCCCCTGATTGCTCAGGTGGTTCCAAACGTCTTCCATTTAAGAATGATAGGGACCTTCAATGCTGCAGAAATGTTTTGGTTTCCTTCCCCAGGTCTGTGCCTGGACACAATCCTGTCTCGGGGCTCTACGGACAATTCCTTCCACCTCATGACTTGGTTTCTGCTCTGACATGCACTGTTAACTGTGGGACCTTATATAGATAGGAGCCTTTCTAAATCATGTCCAACCAATTTAATTTACCACAGGTGGACTCCAAGTTGCAGAAAAATCAAGGATGATCAATGGTAACAGGATGCACCTGAGCTCAGTTTCGAGTCTCATAGCGTCTGAATACTTATGTAAATAAGGGATGTTTTTTGATTTTAATACATTTGCAAATATTTCTAAACCTGTTTTCGCTTTGTTATTATGGGGTATTGTTTGTAGAATGCTGAGGAAATAGTTTTATTTAATCCATTTTAGAATAAGGCTGTAATGTACCTGATAGGAATTTTATGAATAAACAATATCTACATTTAAATAGAACTATAATTAAACTCTACCCTGTTATTATATCTGATTAATAATATGAATTCATAAGCGATTATGTAGCATGAACAAGGAGTAATTAAACATAATAAACACCATTCCAGCTAGGTTGGGGAGGAAATGGATTGTGGGTTTTAAGTAAGCAAAAAGGATCATTAACCTATGTTTGAACCGACTCAACTTTATCTCTGGGGCGTTTAGATAAGACAACGAGAGCCTAGGTTTTCCCTTATCTGGAACTGTCTGCTAGTGATAGAAAATGGTGAGACTTCAGAAGATAATCTTGATATATCGTGTGTGTCTGAAGTGTGCGCTAGTGGGTTGGAATAAACTTTTGACCCTGCTTTGTCTTGGTCGAGAGGAGGAGATTCATTCTATAACCAATGACGTCATATTTTTGTATATAAACTGTTGTACATGGTTCCATGGGAGCGCACTCCGAGAATAAATACTATTATCTAATTTTAATAAGACTGGTCTGTCTATTTTATGCAAATAAGGATCTTACAAATCTTTAGAAACAGAGTGATTTCAAATTGAATTGGTTAATAAACACACACAGGAATTATGAAATTCCCATATCAGTATCCATGTGGAAAAAGTCAAGGGGTCTGAATACTTTCAAAATGCACTATGGGTTTAACAGTGTCTTCAGAAGGTATTCATACCCCTCGACTTTCACATGTTGTGTTACAGCCTGAATTCAAACGGGTTAAATAAATCATTTTCCTCATTAATCTACACAATGACAAAGTGAACACATGTTTTTAGACATGTCAGCTAATCGATTGAAAATGAAATGCAATGAGTCAATACTTTGTAGAAGCACATTTGGCAGTGATTACAGCTGTAAGTGTCTAAGAGCTTTCCACACCTGGATTGTGCAACATTTACCCATTATTATTTTCTAAATTAATTTAAGCACTGTCAAATTGGTTGTTTATCACTTCTAGACAACCATTTGCATCTTGCCGTAGATTTAAGTCAACACTAACTTGGGCCGCAACTCCAGTGTAGATTTGGCCTTGTGTTTTAAGGTTATTGTCAATCATTTCCGGCAACTGAGTTAGGAAGGACGCCTGTATCTTTGTAGTGACTGGGTGTACTGATACACCATCCCAAGTGTAATTAATAACTTCACCATGCTCAAAGGGATATTCGATGTCTGTAAACATTTTTTACCCATCTACCAATAGGTGCCCTTCCTTGTGAAGCATTGGAAACCCTCCCTGGTCTTTGTGGTTGAATCTGTGTTTGAAATTCACTGCTCAACTGAGGGACCTTACAGATGTGTGTGGGGTACAGCGATGAGGTAGTCATTTAAAAATCATGTTGATCAAATTGTTCAATTCCACTGACTTTTTGGGGTATTGTGTGTAAGCCAGTGAACCAAAACAATCTACATTTAATCCATTTTAAATTCAGGCTGTAACAACCAAACGTGGAAAAGGTCAAGGGGTGTGAATACTTTCTGAAGGCTCTGTAATTACCAGTATAATCTGTGTTGATCTTCTAGGCCTTATGCTATTCATGATTCTGAAATAGAGCCAACAGCCTTTATCACTGCTGATTTAACTGGAATCTAATGGATTAAATCTCCACTCCTCAGAGTATAATCCAGGGTTACTGTGCATGACATCATAGTGGATACAGGATGCCTCTCCCCCCACCCTATCCCATCCCAGAGAGAGATTCATGTCCTGCTAAGCCTACAGTGGGAGTGGAGACTGTATGTGAGAGAAAGATAACTTACCTCTTTACTCCGGGTCAGGGCTCCTGGTGAGTCATCTAATCCAGAGGTCTGTCCAGCTACTTTCTGGGGACTAGAACACACACAGATATAGCATGAGTACATTGCTCTGTGCATACCCTGTACCATGGTTTCCGTGAGCAGGCAAATGCCTGCCTTTGGCTGATAAGTGTAGAACTTGTTGCCGGCCATTACAAAATAATGTTTTCATTCAATACCGGTGGATGTGCTCCAAATTTAAAGGCAAATATACTTCATAGGATAATAAATCAGTGGGAGGCAGGTAACCGAAAGGTTTTTGGATTGAGTCCCTGAACAAGGCAGTTAACCACTGTTTTCTGGTAGGCCGTCATTGGAGAACAATGAAAATGTTTAAATCCTGAAGCTGCTGGGACATTAGTGTAGGCGTGTGTTTCTATTGTTATTCCCTTTAAAGACACAAGGTCCTCATAAGAGACTTCAGCTAAGTGTCCCTCGACTGGGCAAACTTTACGAAGATTGTGTAGATTATCCCCAGTTCCAGTGTTCCCGCAGAGAGGGGATTCTTTCTCCAAAAACAGAGTAAAGATGGCCTCAAGATGGCCGCCTTCTTGAGGACAAAGTAATGAGGCTGATGTGCATCAAGCTGCTCCAAGGAGTTGGACAAGTTTTACTTTCCAACAGCAGCAGGCCAAGGTCCACCGCACACCCAACTAAGTTAGAGGCATATTATTGTGTTGGTCAGGCCTGTCCTAGCACGTCTGCTGCCACCCCTCTGTCATGTCTAGTATAACGACCTGGAATGGATTGATAGACTAGAGTAATGATGTGGATCATGTGCATTTCAGTTGAGTTTATTCAGTGACACTTAAACTAAACATCGTTGACAACTATTCACATCAGTTAAAATGTTGCAATCACTAGGCAGCCAACTGTCTATAGTAGGAAACAGAGTAGTTTTCAATAAGCCACGTATGTGAGTCACGACCCCAAGATAGGTCAAATGATAATAAACAATTTATTATCATCCAGTAGAACTGTAAAGAGAGATCATTTGATCTCTGGAAACAAGCGCTTTCATAAATGCATGGCGTGGGCCTCGTTTCACTGGAGCGTTGTAAAATAAGATTGATATCAATGAACCAGCCTTAATTAATTTATTTACATATGAAATGTGACTGTCCAACATTAGTTTTATACCTTCCTCCTTTTGTGGCCTCTTTCCCCTGCTGTGGTGCTGAATGGCAGTGGGACTGGGGCAGACTGGCCCTGGTGTTCCTCCAACACCTCTCCCCAGTTATTTATTAGGCCTCTTTCCCCTGCTGTGGTGCTGAATGGCAGTGGGACTGGGGCAGACCGGCCCTGGTGTTCCTCCAACACCTCTCCCCAGTTGTTATTTATTAGGCCTCTTTCCCCTGCTGTGGTGCTGAATGGCAGTGGGACTGGGGCAGACCGGCCCTGGTGTTCCTCCAACACCTCTCCCCAGTTGTTATTTATTAGGCCTCTTTCCCCTGCTGTGGTGCTGAATGGCAGTGGGACTGGGGCAGACCGGCCCTGGTGTTCCTCCAACACCTCTCCCCAGTTGTTATTTATTAGGCCTCTTTCCCCTGCTGTGGTGCTGAATGGCAGTGGGACTGGGGCAGACTGGCCCTGGTGTTCCTCCAACACCTCTCCCCAGTTGTTATTTATTAGGCCTCTTTCCCCTGCTGTGGTGCTGAATGGCAGTGGGACTGGGGCAGACCGGCCCTGGTGTTCCTCCAACACCTCTCCCCAGTTGTTATTTATTAGGCCTCTTTCCCCTGCTGTGGTGCTGAATGGCAGTGGGACTGGGGCAGACTGGCCCTGGTGTTCCTCCAACACCTCTCCCCAGTTGTTATTTATTAGGCCTCTTTCCCCTGCTGTGGTGCTGAATGGCCCTGGTGTTCCTCCAACACCTCTCCCCAGTTGTTATTTATTAGGCCTCTTTCCCCTGCTGTGGTGCTGAATGGCAGTGGGACTGGGGCAGACCGGCCCTGGTGTTCCTCCAACACCTCTCCCCAGTTATTTATTAGGCCTCTTTCCCCTGCTGTGGTGCTGAATGGCAGTGGGACTGGGGCAGACCGGCCCTGGTGTTCCTCCAACACCTCTCCCCAGTTGTTATTTATTAGGCCTCTTTCAAATGCTCATGACTAGGCTAAATTAAATTAGAGAGACCTCGATTTGATTTGAAAACAGCTGTGCTTTGTTATTTATTAATTAAAATGTTCATTCAAACAGCCTATAGGACAGGTCGTTCACAAATGATATGCAATAGTACATATTGTGTTTAATTAATGTGAAGGCGACTTGTCCTTCTAGGCTGAATTGTGTTTCTTCATGATATTCATTTCTGATTTCCAGCAGGGAGGAAGATACAACAGGCAGTGTAATGCTTTACAATAAAACCTGTCGTTGGTATAAGAACATTGTTGTATTACAACTTTACAGGCCAATTTATATTCTGTTCAGATGAATTATAATAATAATAATAATAATGTGATTGAGTTTACAGTGGGTGGACTAACGCATTATGCAGCCAATACATATGAATTTCTCACGTCTGGTAAATAAAAGTCTTGCCGGTCACTGGGCCCAGTGCCAAATGTTCCTAACAGAAACCCTGCCATGTACACAAAGAAAAACACATGTATATATACACTCGCCATATAGACACCCCACCCACAGACACACTCCACCGCCCCTCACACACACACACACACGTATCTCACCTCTGGGAGACCACGGGGGATTCATTAGGTGGGGGCACCTCCCGTCCCCCTGCGGGGCGTTGTGGGGTGCTGCTGACCACCCCTCCTCCCTGAGGGCGGCCCTGCTCGGGGGTCAGGGTCACAGTGGGGTCAGGGGTCAGGCCTGCGGGGTCACCGTTGTTGTTGTTCTCGGGGGTCGGGCCTGTGCCGTTACACTGCTGGGACAGAGACTGGACCTCCTCCCCTAGACTCTCCATCCCTAAATTCAACTCCTCCAGCTTCTGAATAGACCTGGGTAGACAGAACACACCGGGTAACACACACACACACACACACAGGTGTAATCTCTGCGGTCTTGTGTCATGTCTCTTTACTAATGTAATTCATGTAAATGTCACTCTCTGATGTCAGCATAGTTAGATAATGACAGTCTGGCTCCAGACACAGACAGAGAGCATAGTTAGATAATGATAGTCTGGCTCCAGACACACAGACAGAGAGCATAGTTAGATAATGACAGTCTGGCTCCAGACACACAGGCAGAGAGCATAGTTAGATAATGACAGAGAGCATAGTTAGATAATGATAGTCTGGCTCCAGACACACAGACAGAGAGCATAGTTAGATAATGACAGTCTGGCTCCAGACACACAGGCAGAGAGCATAGTTAGATCATGACAGTCTGGCTCCAGAAACACAGACAGAGAGCATAGTTAGATAATGATAGTCTGGCTCCAGACAGAGAGCATAGTTAGATAATGATAGTCTGGCTCCAGACAGAGAGCATAGTTAGATAATGATAGTCTGGCTCCAGACAGAGAGCATAGTTAGATAATGATAGTCTGGCTCCAGACACACAGACAGAGAGCATAGTTAGATAATGATAGTCTGGCTCCAGACACACAGACAGAGAGCATAGTTAGATAATGACAGTCTGGCTCCAGACACACAGGCAGAGAGCATAGTTAGATAATGACAGTCTGGCTCCAGACAGAGAGCATAGTTAGATAATGAGAGTCTGGCTCCAGACACACAGGCAGAGAGCATAGTTAGATAATGACAGTCTAGCTCCAGACAGAGAGCATAGTTAGATAATGATAGTCTGGCTCCAGACACACAGGCAGAGAGCATAGTTAGATAATGACAGTCTGGCTCCAGACACACAGGCAGAGAGCATAGTTAGATAATGACAGTCTGGCTCCAGACAGAGAGCATAGTTAGATAATGACAGTCTGGCTCCAGACAGAGAGCATAGTTAGATAATGACAGTCTGGCTCCAGACACACAGACAGAGAGCATAGTTAGATAATGATTGTTTGGTTCCAGGCACCACAGGAGCAGCTGGTGCTCAGGGTACTAAAGACACTTCATAAAGAACAGGGGAGCATTAGTGTTAATGTATTTGTGTGTGTGGAGTTTGGTTTGGGGAAGGTGGTCTCAGGGGTGTTGTTGCGGGTGGTTGTCTATGGGTAGGAGGTTGTCTATGGGGTGTGTAATGATGGGGTGTATAATGGAACTTAGTACGGAGCCCCAGATGGGGCAGGGTGTGCCTGGGAGTTGGGCTGGGGAGAGGTGGGGTGGAGGAAGCCACAAGCAACCCCCCCCCCCCCCCCCCACCTCTCCCCAGCCCAACTCCCTGCCCCATCTGGGGCGCCGTACTAAGTTCCATTATACGCACCCCATAGACAACCACCCATAGAGAACCACCTACCCATAGACAACCACCCGCAACAACACCCCTGAGACCACCTTCCCCACACACACAATCCAACCTCCCCTTTCAGAGCCTGTTAGTGGAAGAACACGTCTCTCTCTAAACAGCAGGAAACATGTTGTGGAATAGGACAATTACAACAGTCCAACGGGGGACCATTCTCCAGGCTGGACTCTCATTAACATTGTGTTTTTACCATAGATATACAATCCTAGATAGGGGCTCTATGACATCAGCCACAGGAAATAGAATCTGTCTACTGATACTGTATATAGTCTTTGATAGAGATGACATCATAGGGTCAGGCCATACTCTCCCTTCTAGACTGTGGTGTGCATCAGTTGGACAAAGAGCTTTTGATCCCTCTCCTCCCTTCATCCCTCCCCCTCCTCCCCTCCAACCCCCCCCTTCCCCTCCATCCCTCACCCTGCAATCCTCCCTCTTCCCATTCAACCCTCCCCCCTCTAACCCTTCCCCTCCCCTTCCCCCTCCAACCCTCCCCCTGTATTATTTAGAAGGGCAGGGCATAATGACATCATTAGAATGTCCTTTCTGTTCTTCTAAGTAGACTCAATGTTCCCATATGTTTTAAATCATGCTGAACCCAGCCTGTCCTGAATGTTTAGATATAACGTCAGTGTCTCTCCATGAGTTGTACAGGGAAGGCTGTACCGTCTAAGTCTGACAAGTGTAGTTTGTTTTTCTTTTCCAAAGAGTGAGGAGTGCTTGATTTAAACGAAATGTTCAACAACAGAGAAACCCTTATTCCATCCATTAGGTGCAGGAAGAACTAGTTCATTACATAATGTAACATCTGAGGTCTGTAGCAGAGGGAACAGTCCAAGACAAGGAGAGTCAAACTGGAAATCAACTCATCAAATCATTATCAAGCAGAACTGTGATGGGTGAATGAATACCTGACCTATTAGGGAACTGAAGTCCTGTGCTGTGTGTACGTCTAACCTGTTGAGGAACTTCTCAGTGAGGCTGTGCTGCATGGCGTCTGTCCCGGGGGCTGGCTGGTCACTGTGTTGTACCCCTCCCTCCAGCAGCATCTGCTGGTAGAGTTGTCTCTGCTGCTGCTTCTGTTCCAGGTGCTGCTGGACCCTCAAACGCTGGCGGTAGAACTCTTCAAACTTCTCTGTCGAGTCACGCAACTAAGGTGGTAAAACACATTTATTAAACAACAAACCAAATTCTCAACTGTTGGAAGTACAGCCAACTTCTTACATAGAGCCTTTCACATTCAAAGCCAGAAGGGACGGCACACCCCTTCAGAGAGAGGAAAAGGATGTCATTACTTCCTCTACTGTACCCTCTGCTTTCAGATGGGCATTAACTTAACATGTCGACCGGGGGCCAGGCTAGCAGCACAACCAAGAGGAGGGAGAGAAGGAGGGGGCCAGGCTAGCAGCACAACCAAGAGGAGGGAGAGAAGGAGGGGGCCAGGCTAGCAGCACAACCAAGAGGAGGGAGAGAGGCGGGGGCCAGGCTAGCAGCACAAACAAGAGGAGGGAGAGAGGCGGGGGCCAGGCTAGCAGCACAACCAAGAGGAGGGAGAGAAGGAGGGGGCCAGGCTAGCAGCACAACCAAGAGGAGGGAGAGAGGCGGGGGCCAGGCTAGCAGCACAACCAAGAGGAGGGAGAGAGGCGGGGGCCAGGCTAGCAGCACAACCAAGAGGAGGGAGAGAGGCGGGGGCCAGGCTAGCAGCACAAC
The DNA here is from genome assembly GCF_057628025.1 of Oncorhynchus mykiss. Classification (NCBI taxonomy): domain Eukaryota; kingdom Metazoa; phylum Chordata; class Actinopteri; order Salmoniformes; family Salmonidae; genus Oncorhynchus; species Oncorhynchus mykiss. The sequence goes on from NC_143029.1 coordinate 81,729,055, forward strand.
CAAGAGGAGGGAGAGAAGGAGGGGGCCAGGCTAGCAGCACAACCAAGAGGAGGGAGAGAGGCGGGGGCCAGGCTAGCAGCACAAACAAGAGGAGGGAGAGAAGGAGGGGGCCAGGCTAGCAGCACAAACAAGAGGAGGGAGAGAAGGAGGGGGCCAGGCTAGCAGCACAACCAAGAGGAGGGAGAGAGGCGGGGGCCAGGCTAGCAGCACAACCAAGAGGAGGGAGAGAAGGAGGGGGCCAGGCTAGCAGCACAACCAAGAGGAGGGAGAGAGGCGGGGGCCAGGCTAGCAGCACAACCAAGAGGAGGGAGAGAAGGAGGGGGCCAGGCTAGCAGCACAACCAAGAGGAGGGAGAGAGGCGGGGGCCAGGCTAGCAGCACAACCAAGAGGAGGGAGAGAAGGAGGGGGCCAGGCTAGCAGCACAAACAAGAGGAGGGAGAGAAGGAGGGGGCCAGGCTAGCAGCACAACCAAGAGGAGGGAGAGAAGGAGGGGGCCAGGCTAGCAGCACAAACAAGAGGAGGGAGAGAAGGAGGGGGCCAGGCTAGCAGCACAAACAAGAGGAGGGAGAGAAGGAGGGGGCCAGGCTAGCAGCACAAACAAGAGGAGGGAGAGAGGCGGGGGCCAGGCTAGCAGCACAACCAAGAGGAGGGAGAGAAGGAGGGGGCCAGGCTAGCAGCACAACCAAGAGGAGGGAGAGAGGCGGGGGCCAGGCTAGCAGCACAACCAAGAGGAGGGAGAGAAGGCGGGGGCCAGGCTAGCAGCACAACCAAGAGGAGGGAGAGAGGCGGGGGCCAGGCTAGCAGCACAACCAAGAGGAGGGAGAGAAGGAGGGGGCCAGGCTAGCAGCACAACCAAGAGGAGGGAGAGAAGGAGGGGGCCAGGCTAGCAGCACAACCGAGAGGAGGGAGAGAGGAGGGGGCCAGGCTAGCAGCACAAACAAGAGGAGGGAGAGAGGCGGGGGCCAGGCTAGCAGCACAACCAAGAGGAGGGAGAGAGGCGGGGGCCAGGCTAGCAGCACAAACAAGAGGAGGGAGAGAGGCGGGGGCCAGGCTAGCAGCACAACCGAGAGGAGGGAGAGAGGCGGGGGCCAGGCTAGCAGCACAAACAAGAGGAGGGAGAGAGGCGGGGGCCAGGCTAGCAGCACAACCAAGAGGAGGGAGAGAGGCGGGGGCCAGGCTAGCAGCACAAACAAGAGGAGGGAGAGAGGCGGGGGCCAGGCTAGCAGCACAACCAAGAGGAGGGAGAGAAGGAGGGGGCCAGGCTAGCAGCACAACCAAGAGGAGGGAGAGAGGCGGGGGCCAGGCTAGCAGCACAACCAAGAGGAGGGAGAGAGGCGGGGGCCAGGCTAGCAGCACAACCAAGAGGAGGGAGAGAGGCGGGGGCCAGGCTAGCAGCACAACCAAGAGGAGGGAGAGAGGCGGGGGCCAGGCTAGCAGCACAACCAAGAGGAGGGAGAGAGGCGGGGGCCAAGCTAGCAGCACAACCAAGAGGAGGGAGAGAGGCGGGGGCCAGGCTAGCAGCACAACCAAGAGGAGGGAGAGAGGCGGGGGCCAGGCTAGCAGCACAACCAAGAGGAGGGAGAGAAGGAGGGGGCCAGGCTAGCAGCACAACCAAGAGGAGGGAGAGAGGCGGGGGCCAGGCTAGCAGCACAAACAAGAGGAGGGAGAGAAGGAGGGGGCCAGGCTAGCAGCACAACCAAGAGGAGGGAGAGAGGCGGGGGCCAGGCTAGCAGCACAACCAAGAGGAGGGAGAGAGGCGGGGGCCAGGCTAGCAGCACAACCAAGAGGAGGGAGAGAGGCGGGGGCCAGGCTAGCAGCACAACCAAGAGGAGGGAGAGAGGCGGGGGCCAGGCTAGCAGCACAACCAAGAGGAGGGAGAGAGGCGGGGGCCAGGCTAGCAGCACAACCGAGAGGAGGGAGAGAGGCGGGGGCCAGGCTAGCAGCACAACCGAGAGGAGGGAGAGAGGCGGGGGCCAGGCTAGCAGCACAACCAAGAGGAGGAAGAGAGGCGGGGGGTAATAGACAGAGAGAGGCGAGGGGGGATAGACAGAGAGAGGCGAGGGGGGGGTAATAGACAGAGAGAGGCGGGGGGTAGTAATAGACAGAGAGAGGCGGGGGGTAGTAATAGACAGAGAGAGGCGGGGGGTAGTAATAGACAGAGAGAGGCGGGGGGTAGTAATAGACAGAGAGAGGCGGGGGGTAGTAATAGACAGAGAGAGGCGGGGGGGTATAGACAGAGAGGCGGGGGGGTATAGACAGAGAGAGGCGGGGGGTAATAGACAGAGAGAGGCGGGGGGTATAGACAGAGAGAGGCGGGGGGTATAGACAGAGAGAGGCGGGGGGTATAGACAGAGGCAGGGGGGTAATAGACAGAGAGGCGGGGGGTAATAGACAGAGAGAGGCGGGGGGGTAATAGACAGAGGGGGGGTACAGACAGAGAGAGGCGGGGGGTAATAGACAGAGAGAGGCGGGGGGTAATAGACAGAGAGGCGGGGGGTAATAGACAGAGAGGCGGGGGGTAATAGACAGAGAGGCGGGGGGTATAGACAGAGAGAGGCGGGGGTATAGACAGAGAGAGGCGGGGGGTATAGACAGAGAGAAGCTGGGGGTAATAGACAGAGGCGGGGGGTAATAGACAGAGAGAAGCTGGGGGTAATAGACAGAGAGAGGCGGGGGGTATAGACAGAGAGAAGCTGGGGGTATAGACAGAGAGAAGCTGGGGGTATAGACAGAGAGAGGCGGGGGGTAATAGACAGAGAGAGGCGGGGGGTAATAGACAGAGAGAGGCGGGGGGTAATAGACAGAGAGAGGCGGGGGGTAATAGACAGAGAGAGGCGGGGGGTAATAGACAGAGAGAGGCGGGGGGTAATAGACAGAGAGAGGCGGGGGGTAATAGACAGAGAGAGGCGGGGGGTAATAGACAGAGAGAGGCGGGGGGTAATAGACAGAGAGAGGCGGGGGGTAATAGACAGAGAGAGGCGGGGGGTAATAGACAGAGAGAGGCGGGGGGTAATAGACAGAGAGAGGCGGGGGTAATAGACAGAGAGGCGGGGGGTAATAGACAGAGAGAGGTGGGGGGGTACAGACAGAGAGCAATTTGGAATAAATAAGTAATTCATGTGCACTGCCATCACTCACCCTTTTGGATTTCACACTGGCTATCTCATATATATATTACACAAACACACACCGAACTGTGGCAGAGGGAGCCATGAAGCTGGGTCTCATCTGAAGATGAAATCTCAGTCTAATGTCCCACTCTGCTACTGGTCTGTTAATCAGTCTAATGTCCCACTCTGCTACTGGTCTGTTAATCAGTCTAATGTCCCACTCTGCTACTGGTCTGTTTATCAGTCTAATGTCCCACTTTGCTACTGGTCTGTTTATCAGTCTAATGTCCCACTCTGCTACTGGTCTGTTAATCAGTCTAATGTCCCACTCTGCTACTGGTCTGTTAATCAGTCTAATGTCCCACTCTGCTACTGGTCTGTTTATCAGTCTAATGTCCCACTCTGCTACTGGTCTGTTTATCAGTCTAATGTTACTGGTCTGTTAATCAGTCTAATGTCCCACTCTGCTACTGGTCTGTTTATCAGTCTACTGTCCCACTCTGCTACTGGTCTGTTTATCAGTCTAATGTCCCACTCTGCAACTGGTCTCTTTATCAGTCTAATGTTACTGGTCTGTTAATCAGTCTAATGTCCCACTCTGCTACTGGTCTGTTTATCAGTCTAATGTCCCACTCTGCTACTGGTCTGTTAATCAGTCTAATGTCCCACTCTGCTACTGGTCTGTTTATCAGTCTAATGTCCCACTCTGCTACTGGTCTGTTTATCAGTCTAATGTCCCACTCTGCTACTGGTCTGTTTATCAGTCTAATGTTACTGGTCTGTTTATCAGTCTAATGTCCCACTCTGCTACTGGTCTGTTTATCAGTCTAATGTCCCACTCTGCTACTGGTCTGTTAATCAGTCTAATGTCCCACTCTGCTACTGGTCTGTTAATCAGTCTAATGTCCCACTCTGCTACTGGTCTGTTTATCAGTCTAATGTCCCACTCTGCTACTGGTCTGTTTATCAGTCTAATGTTACTGGTCTGTTAATCAGTCTAATGTCCCACTCTGCTACTGGTCTGTTTATCAGTCTACTGTCCCACTCTGCTACTGGTCTGTTTATCAGTCTAATGTTACTGGTCTGTTAATCAGTCTAATGTCCCACTCTGCTACTGGTCTGTTTATCAGTCTAATGTCCCACTCTGCTACTGGTCTGTTTATCAGTCTAATGTCCCACTCTGCAACTGGTCTCTTTATCAGTCTAATGTCCCACTCTGCTACTGGTCTGTTTATCAGTCTAATGTTACTGGTCTGTTAATCAGTCTAATGTCCCACTCTGCTACTGGTCTGTTTATCAGTCTAATGTCCCACTCTGCTACTGGTCTGTTAATCAGTCTAATGTCCCACTCTGCTACTGGTCTGTTTATCAGTCTAATGTCCCACTCTGCTACTGGTCTGTTTATCAGTCTAATGTCCCACTCTGCTACTGGTCTGTTTATCAGTCTAATGTTACTGGTCTGTTTATCAGTCTAATGTCCCACTCTGCTACTGGTCTGTTTATCAGTCTAATGTCCCACTCTGCTACTGGTCTGTTAATCAGTCTAATGTCCCACTCTGCTACTGGTCTGTTTATCAGTCTAATGTCCCACTCTGCTACTGGTCTGTTTATCAGTCTAATGTCCCACTCTGCTACTGGTCTGTTTATCAGTCTAATGTCCCACTCTGCTACTGGTCTGTTTATCAGTCTAATGTTACTGGTCTGTTTATCAGTCTAATGTCCCACTCTGCTACTGGTCTGTTTATCAGTCTAATGTTACTGGTCTGTTTATCAGTCTAATGTCCCACTCTGCTACTGGTCTGTTTATCAGTCTAATGTCCCACTCTGCTACTGGTCTGTTAATCAGTCTAATGTCCCACTCTGCTACTGGTATGTTAATCAGTCTAATGTCCCACTCTGCTACTGGTCTGTTTATCAGTCTAATGTCCCACTCTGCTACTGGTCTGTTTATCAGTCTAATGTCCCACTCTGCTACTGGTCTGTTTATCAGTCTAATGTTACTGGTCTGTTTATCAGTCTAATGTCCCACTCTGCTACTGGTCTGTTAATCAGTCTAATGTCCCACTCTGCTACTGGTCTGTTAATCAGTCTAATGTCCCACTCTGCTACTGGTCTGTTTATCAGTCTAATGTCCCACTCTGCTACTGGTCTGTTTATCAGTCTAATGTTACTGGTCTGTTAATCAGTCTACTGTCCCACTCTGCTACTGGTCTGTTTATCAGTCTAATGTTACTGGTCTGTTAATCAGTCTAATGTCCCACTCTGCTACTGGTCTGTTTATCAGTCTAATGTCCCACTCTGCTACTGGTCTGTTTATCAGTCTAATGTCCCACTCTGCTACTGGTCTGTTTATCAGTCTAATGTTACTGGTCTGTTTATCAGTCTAATGTCCCACTCTGCTACTGGTCTGTTTATCAGTCTAATGTTACTGGTCTGTTTATCAGTCTAATGTCCCACTCTGCTACTGGTCTGTTTATCAGTCTAATGTCCCACTCTGCTACTGGTCTGTTTATCAGTCTAATGTTACTGGTCTGTTAATCAGTCTACTGTCCCACTCTGCTACTGGTCTGTTTATCAGTCTAATGTTACTGGTCTGTTAATCAGTCTAATGTCCCACTCTGCTACTGGTCTGTTTATCAGTCTACTGTCCCACTCTGCTACTGGTCTGTTTATCAGTCTAATGTCCCACTCTGCAACTGGTCTCTTTATCAGTCTAATGTTACTGGTCTGTTAATCAGTCTAATGTCCCACTCTGCTACTGGTCTGTTTATCAGTCTAATGTCCCACTCTGCTACTGGTCTGTTAATCAGTCTAATGTCCCACTCTGCTACTGGTCTGTTTATCAGTCTAATGTCCCACTCTGCTACTGGTCTGTTTATCAGTCTAATGTCCCACTCTGCTACTGGTCTGTTTATCAGTCTAATGTTACTGGTCTGTTTATCAGTCTAATGTCCCACTCTGCTACTGGTCTGTTTATCAGTCTAATGTCCCACTCTGCTACTGGTCTGTTAATCAGTCTAATGTCCCACTCTGCTACTGGTCTGTTAATCAGTCTAATGTCCCACTCTGCTACTGGTCTGTTTATCAGTCTAATGTCCCACTCTGCTACTGGTCTGTTTATCAGTCTAATGTTACTGGTCTGTTAATCAGTCTAATGTCCCACTCTGCTACTGGTCTGTTTATCAGTCTACTGTCCCACTCTGCTACTGGTCTGTTTATCAGTCTAATGTTACTGGTCTGTTAATCAGTCTAATGTCCCACTCTGCTACTGGTCTGTTTATCAGTCTAATGTCCCACTCTGCTACTGGTCTGTTTATCAGTCTAATGTCCCACTCTGCAACTGGTCTCTTTATCAGTCTAATGTCCCACTCTGCTACTGGTCTGTTTATCAGTCTAATGTTACTGGTCTGTTAATCAGTCTAATGTCCCACTCTGCTACTGGTCTGTTTATCAGTCTAATGTCCCACTCTGCTACTGGTCTGTTAATCAGTCTAATGTCCCACTCTGCTACTGGTCTGTTTATCAGTCTAATGTCCCACTCTGCTACTGGTCTGTTTATCAGTCTAATGTCCCACTCTGCTACTGGTCTGTTTATCAGTCTAATGTTACTGGTCTGTTTATCAGTCTAATGTCCCACTCTGCTACTGGTCTGTTTATCAGTCTAATGTCCCACTCTGCTACTGGTCTGTTAATCAGTCTAATGTCCCACTCTGCTACTGGTCTGTTTATCAGTCTAATGTCCCACTCTGCTACTGGTCTGTTTATCAGTCTAATGTCCCACTCTGCTACTGGTCTGTTTATCAGTCTAATGTCCCACTCTGCTACTGGTCTGTTTATCAGTCTAATGTTACTGGTCTGTTTATCAGTCTAATGTCCCACTCTGCTACTGGTCTGTTTATCAGTCTAATGTTACTGGTCTGTTTATCAGTCTAATGTCCCACTCTGCTACTGGTCTGTTTATCAGTCTAATGTCCCACTCTGCTACTGGTCTGTTAATCAGTCTAATGTCCCACTCTGCTACTGGTATGTTAATCAGTCTAATGTCCCACTCTGCTACTGGTCTGTTTATCAGTCTAATGTCCCACTCTGCTACTGGTCTGTTTATCAGTCTAATGTCCCACTCTGCTACTGGTCTGTTTATCAGTCTAATGTTACTGGTCTGTTTATCAGTCTAATGTCCCACTCTGCTACTGGTCTGTTAATCAGTCTAATGTCCCACTCTGCTACTGGTCTGTTAATCAGTCTAATGTCCCACTCTGCTACTGGTCTGTTTATCAGTCTAATGTCCCACTCTGCTACTGGTCTGTTTATCAGTCTAATGTTACTGGTCTGTTAATCAGTCTACTGTCCCACTCTGCTACTGGTCTGTTTATCAGTCTAATGTTACTGGTCTGTTAATCAGTCTAATGTCCCACTCTGCTACTGGTCTGTTTATCAGTCTAATGTCCCACTCTGCTACTGGTCTGTTTATCAGTCTAATGTCCCACTCTGCTACTGGTCTGTTTATCAGTCTAATGTTACTGGTCTGTTTATCAGTCTAATGTCCCACTCTGCTACTGGTCTGTTTATCAGTCTAATGTTACTGGTCTGTTTATCAGTCTAATGTCCCACTCTGCTACTGGTCTGTTTATCAGTCTAATGTCCCACTCTGCTACTGGTCTGTTAATCAGTCTAATGTCCCACTCTGCTACTGGTATGTTAATCAGTCTAATGTCCCACTCTGCTACTGGTCTGTTTATCAGTCTAATGTCCCACTCTGCTACTGGTCTGTTTATCAGTCTAATGTCCCACTCTGCTACTGGTCTGTTTATCAGTCTAATGTTACTGGTCTGTTTATCAGTCTAATGTCCCACTCTGCTACTGGTCTGTTAATCAGTCTAATGTCCCACTCTGCTACTGGTCTGTTAATCAGTCTAATGTCCCACTCTGCTACTGGTCTGTTTATCAGTCTAATGTCCCACTCTGCTACTGGTCTGTTTATCAGTCTAATGTTACTGGTCTGTTAATCAGTCTAATGTCCCACTCTGCTACTGGTCTGTTTATCAGTCTACTGTCCCACTCTGCTACTGGTCTGTTTATCAGTCTAATGTTACTGGTCTGTTAATCAGTCTAATGTCCCACTCTGCTACTGGTCTGTTTATCAGTCTAATGTCCCACTCTGCTACTGGTCTGTTTATCAGTCTAATGTCCCACTCTGCAACTGGTCTCTTTATCAGTCTAATGTCCCACTCTGCTACTGGTCTGTTTATCAGTCTAATGTTACTGGTCTGTTAATCAGTCTAATGTCCCACTCTGCTACTGGTCTGTTTATCAGTCTAATGTCCCACTCTGCTACTGGTCTGTTAATCAGTCTAATGTCCCACTCTGCTACTGGTCTGTTTATCAGTCTAATGTCCCACTCTGCTACTGGTCTGTTTATCAGTCTAATGTCCCACTCTGCTACTGGTCTGTTTATCAGTCTAATGTTACTGGTCTGTTTATCAGTCTAATGTCCCACTCTGCTACTGGTCTGTTTATCAGTCTAATGTCCCACTCTGCTACTGGTCTGTTAATCAGTCTAATGTCCCACTCTGCTACTGGTATGTTAATCAGTCTAATGTCCCACTCTGCTACTGGTCTGTTTATCAGTCTAATGTCCCACTCTGCTACTGGTCTGTTTATCAGTCTAATGTCCCACTCTGCTACTGGTCTGTTTATCAGTCTAATGTCCCACTCTGCTACTGGTCTGTTTATCAGTCTAATGTCCCACTCTGCTACTGGTCTGCTTATCAGTCTAATGTCCCACTCTGCTACTGGTCTGTTTATCAGTCTAATGTTACTGGTCTGTTTATCAGTCTAATGTCCCACTCTGCTACTGGTCTGTTTATCAGTCTAATGTTACTGGTCTGTTTATCAGTCTAATGTCCCACTCTGCTACTGGTCTGTTTATCAGTCTAATGTTACTGGTCTGTTTATCAGTCTAATGTCCCACTCTGCTACTGGTCTGTTTATCAGTCTAATGTCCCACTCTGCTACTGGTCTGTTAATCAGTCTAATGTCCCACTCTGCTACTGGTATGTTAATCAGTCTAATGTCCCACTCTGCTACTGGTCTGTTTATCAGTCTAATGTCCCACTCTGCTACTGGTCTGTTAATCAGTCTAATGTCCCACTCTGCTACTGGTCTGTTAATCAGTCTAATGTCCCACTCTGCTACTGGTCTGTTAATCAGTCTAATGTCCCACTCTGCTACTGGTCTGTTAATCAGTCTAATGTCCCACTCTGCTACTGGTCTGTTAATCAGTCTAATGTCCCACTCTGCTACTGGTCTGTTAATCAGTCTAATGTCCCACTCTGCTACTGGTCTGTTAATCAGTCTAATGTCCCACTCTGCTACTGGTCTGTTAATCAGTCTAATGTCCCACTCTGCTACTGGTCTGTTAATCAGTCTAATGTCCCACTCTGCTACTGGTCTGTTTATCAGTCTAATGTCCCACTCTGCTACTGGTCTGTTAATCAGTCTAATGTCCCACTCTGCTACTGGTCTGTTTATCAGTCTAATGTCCCACTCTGCTACTGGTCTGTTAATCAGTCTAATGTCCCACTCTGCTACTGGTCTGTTTATCAGTCTAATGTTACTGGTCTGTTTATCAGTCTAATGTCCCACTGCTACTGGTCTGTTTATCAGTCTAATGTCCCACTCTGCTACTGGTCTGTTTATCAGTCTAATGTCCCACTCTGCTACTGGTTTGTTAATCAGTCTAATGTCCCACTCTGCTACTGGTCTGTTTATCAGTCTAATGTTACTGGTCTGTTTATCAGTCTAATGTCCCACTCTGCTACTGGTCTGTTTATCAGTCTAATGTCCCACTCTGCTACTGGTCTGTTAATCAGTCTAATGTCCCACCCTGCTACTGGTCTGTTTATCAGTCTAATGTCCCACTCTGCTACTGGTCTGTTAATCAGTCTAATGTCCCACTCTGCTACTGGTCTGTTAATCAGTCTAATGTCCCACTCTGCTACTGGTCTGTTAATCAGTCTAATGTCCCACTCTGCTACTGGTCTGTTAATCAGTCTAATGTCCCACTCTGCTACTGGTCTGTTAATCAGTCTAATGTCCCACTCTGCTACTGGTCTGTTAATCAGTCTAATGTCTCACTCTGCTACTGGTCTGTTTATCAGTCTAATGTTACTGGTCTGTTTATCAGTCTATATTCCCACTCTGCTACTGGTCTGTTTATCAGTCTATATTCCCACTCTGCTACTGGTCTGTTTATCAGTCTAAGCAGGGCTTTACATTCACAGTCTGGCTATAGGCTAGACTGGACAGCTGTGGCAGGGCAGAGCAGGGCTTTACATTCACAGTCTGGCTATAGGCTAGACAGGACAGCTGTGGCAGGGTAGAGCAGAGAACAGTCTGCTCTCCTCTAAGGCTAGGCCATAATTAGAGGGAAGTCAGGCAACTAGTGTCCTTTGGGCTGTACTGTTCTGTAAGACAGAGTGAAAGAGAGAGAGGGATGAGGGATGAGGAAAGAGAATAGGACAGGCGGCAGGTCTTGGGTGTAACCCAGGCTCTGTAAGCCACAGACGGTCAATGACTCAGTGAGTCTCTCAGACAGATCCATCTCAGGCCTATATTTAGAGTGAGGGACGCCACCATCTTTGAAAGTAACTCTCTCCACAACACCAATCATCACACATCAGTAGGGAAGATGACTCTGTAGGGTTTGTCTGAACCGGTTCAAAAGGCCAAAATGTGTATATTTAGCAAAAGAGACATAGTAAATCCTCATCAGGTGTTTACCTCGTTCCTCTCTGCAGAGCCAGGTGACGGGGCGTCCTCTCCAGGGGCGGAGTCAGGGCGCAGGGTGCCTGAACTCATCATCTTATCCACGGGCGTGTCCGTCCTGGAGCTACAGAGACAGACCCAGAGAGACCACATTAATGGACTACGTAATGTGCATGTTACTGCAATAACGACTGCTGTAATGTCCAGACACTCCTCAGATAATCACTACGGTCACTCTGCTACTCCCTAATAAGTGGGTGTTGATTGAGCATCACTGAGCGTCTTCTTCGACAGTCGTTGAAGGTAGAGGCTCTCTAGTGCTTCCTACTACAGAGCTTAGTCCTCCGTCTACTCCAGGCTGAATCCAACAGGTGAAATCCTGTCAATGCTTAGCCTACCCTAGACGATGCTCGGCCATTCTTCTACAGGAAAACTATAATGACTTGTCATGCCCGTACTACACAAGAAAAATATGTTTTAAAAAAAGTGCAACATAAATCTAAAGTATCCTCATCTCTCGCACCTCTCAGGAGACTCCTCAAAGATGCTGTGGCAGTCATAGCTGTCCAGCATCAGACTCCTGCTCAGACTCTGACCCCCCGTGTGGAAGTTAGCGAAGGAATGAGACATGGGGGACATCCCCTTCCTCCCTGCCGTGTCCCCCCCTGGGCCCCTCTTCTCCTGGCCAGACAGCCCATATGACAGGCCATCCAGGGCCGGGTTCAGAGACCGGGACATGTAGGTGTCTGCGGACTGGGGGCGGCGGAGGGGCGAGGAGGGGTAGGGGGATAGTTTGCTGATGAGAGGGGTGAGGAGGTCTGCGTAGCTGGCCTTGGCAGGCTTGGCCAGGCGGTCCACATGGATCTGAAGCAACTTCTGCTCGAAGGCACAGGAAAAGACACTGTGGGACAGGTTCTGCATCCAGGACAGTAAGGACAGGTCCAGGTCGTCACAGCCATTCCCACACAGCATGTCCACCCCTAGGAGCACCTCGCCCTCCGTGATCTCCTCACCTGTCGCCTTGCTCTGGAGACAGAGGCACACAATATATTAGTCAATCATTAAACTAACTAAATCAACCAATCCATCCATCCATCCTATTCACCAAGCATGAATATGATATTATAATCTAAAACGCATGTCATTTGTACAATGCTTTGTAACAGAACACTTGGATCCCCCCACCTGACAGAACTCTACGCAGCACTCATACAGAACTCCTTTAATGAGGAGCTGGAAGAGGCGGTTCCCCGAGGCAGTGAACCCCGCCTCACTCAGCTTCCTGTCTGCAGGGATGAACTCTGCCACCATGGTGCACGCCTCCTCAAAACAGTGCACCCGTGCCGTGCTGGGGTTCCAGTCCTGGAGGTGAAACATTTATACAATTCATACTTTAGTCATTTAAATAAAACCCCACCCATGACACCAGGGTTGTCTCATAATAATATATTTGGAGACATTTGAAAAAATAAGATCTAGCTATAGATGAATAATAAAACATGCTATTGAGTTATGGATAAATAATATAAACATACAGTACCAGTCAAAAGATTGGATACCCCTACTCATACAAGGGTTTCTTTATTTTTACTATTTTCTACATTGTATAATAGTGAAGACATCAAAACTATGAAATAACCATCATGAGGTAGTCACCTGGAATGCATTTCAATTAACAGGTGTTAATTGCTAAAAGTTAATTTGTGGAATTTCTTTCCTTCTTAACGCATTTGAGCCAATCAGTTGTGTTGTGACAAGGTGGGGGGTATACAGAAGACAGCTCTATTTGGTAAAAGACCAAGTCCATATTATGGCAAGAACAGCTAAAATAAGCAAAGAGAAACGACAGTCAATCATCCAAGTGTAGTTGCAAAAACCATCAAGCGCTATGATGAAACTGGCTCTCATGAGGACCACCACAGGAAAGGAAGACACAGAGTTACCACTTCTAAAGATAAGTTCATTAGAGTTAACTGCACCTCAGATTGCAGCGCAAATAAATGCTTCAGAGTTCAAGTAACGGACACATCTCAACATCAACTGTTCAGAGGAGACTGAGTGAATCAGGCCTTCATGGTCGAATTGCTGCAAAGAAACCACTCCTAAAGGACACCAATAAGAAGAGACTTACTTGGGCCAAGAAACACGAGCTATGGACATTAGACCGGTGGAAATCTTTATTTTGGTCTGATGAGTACAAATTTGAGATTTTTGGTTCCATGTCTTTGTGAGACGCCGTAAGTGAACAGATGATCTACACATGTGTGGTTCACATCATGAAGCATGGAGGAGGTGGTGTGATGGTGCTTTGCTGGTGACACTGTCTGTGATTTATTTAGAATTCAAGGCACACTTAACCAGCATGGCTACCACAGCATTCTGCAGCAATACACCATCCCATCTGGTTTGTGCTTAGTGGAACTATCATTTGTTAATTAACAGGACAATGACCTAACACACCTTCAGGCTGTGTAAAGAGCATTTTGACCAAGAAGGAGAGTGATGGAGTGCTGCATCAGATGACCTAGCCTCCACAATCACCCGACCTCAACCCAATTGAGATGGTTTGGGATGAGTTGGATCACAGAGTGAAGGAAAAGCAGCCAACAAGTGGTCATGTAAGCGGTGGTGCGTGCTAATAGCGTTTCAATCGGTGACGTCACTCGCTTTGAGACCTTGAAGTAGTGGTTCCCCTTGCTCTGCAAGGGCCGCGGCTTTTGTGGAGCGATGCTTCGTGGATGTCAGTTGTTGATGTGTGCAGAGGGTCCCTGGTTCGAGCCCGGCGAGGGGACGGACTAAAATTTTAAACTCAGCATGTGGAAACTCCTTCAAGACTGTTGGAAAAGCATTCCTCATGAAGCTGGTTGAGAGAATCCTAAGAGTGTGCAAAGCTGTCATCAAGTCAAAGGGTGGCTACTTTGAAGAATGTAAAATATATTTTGATTTGTTCAGCACTTTTTGGGTTACTACAAGACTCCAAATGTGATATTTCATAGTTTTGATGTCTATTATTCTACAATGTAGAAAATAGTAAAAAATGTAAGAAAAACCCTTGAATGAGCAGGTGTATCCAAACTATTGACTGGTACTGTATGTTTATTATTAATCTATAGCTATATCATAAGCGCTCACACATACTTATAACAATGTAATACTGCCCTTTGATACCTGCTTTAAGTAAACTATTACCCACATTTCTTCAAAGTAAATACTATCATCAATCACAGTGCTAGAATAAAATTATTATTATATATATGCATTATTATTATTTGAAATGAACAGATACCATTCATAAGATCAGATGCCATAACTCTAAAACGTGTCATGCCTTGAACTCAGCGTGGTTGGTGAGACGAGGCAGAGTGAGGAGCAGACATAGCTTGCTGTAGTCATCTTTAGATGGACAGAACTCCTCCAGGGCATGAAGACACTTCACCGACTCCTGCATGGTGAACTCCAACTGAGAGAGAAGAGAGAGTTTAGATTTTGAGCCACCTCACATTGACTCATGTTTCCCTCACATGTAGCAGCTGGCTACTGTTTCCCTCACATGTAGCAGTGTAGAGTGTTCACACACACAAAAAAAGGCCTTTTATGCATATTTATTCATTTCTAGAGGCAATGTGGCATCCCTCAAGACTCAACATTCCCTCCGAGACAGAAGGGAGGGATGAAACATAAGGGTTTTGAACATCCAAACCCAGAATGTCTGTAGATCCTGTAGAAGAGTAGCTACTTGTTATCGGTTTCGGAGGCCTAGATTATAACTGCCAAGGTAGAAGGGCCCAGATTGCTATCATGTCCAAGGAAAAAAAATGCCAGCGTTGCTTTGAACTGCTTCGAATAAACGTGTAAAAGAGATTTTCAGGAGAAACAAATCTAGACCGAACACAAACACATTGAGACTTTTGAAATCAGACACACGTGTCACACACACTAACTCATGCTGGGCAAAAGATCAGAATGGGGCTGCCTGTGTGAACGCAACCTTGTACACAAACACAGGAGGAGCCCACATTAATCCAGTCAGGAGACAAGCTGGTTTCAGATCTGCATTCTCTGTGACTAAGCTAATATAAAACAATGAGTAGAGAAAGCTCAGAGATTGTGTGTTTACTAGGAACAAAAAAAGAGGCAGTGACAGATGGAGAAAGAAAGGAGGGCGGTTTCGTGATTTGTGGCAAATTTGTTTGCTCATTCAGAGGGAGACAGAGGAGACAGGTAAACAAAGACAGGAAGATGGAATATGTAATGCCAGAGACAGACAACTAGAACAAGGTCCGGCAAGGAAGGAAGAGGGCGAGAGAGAGAGGCGGAGACCCTATTCTTACTACAGCCATCAGCACATTGCTAAACCCCTGTCCATAGCTGATGTAAAACCCTGTACAAAGCTGATGTAAAACCCTGTACATAGCTGATGTAAAACCCTGTACATAGCTGATGTAAAACCCTGTACATAGCTGATGTAAAACCCTGTACATAGCTGATGTAAAACCCTGTACATAGCTGATGTAAAACCCTGTACATAGCTGATGTAAAACCCTGTACATAGCTGATGTAAAACCCTGTACATAGCTGATGTAAAACCCTGTACATAGCTGATGTAAAACCATGTACATAGCTGATGTAAAACCCTGTACATAGCTGATGTAAAACCCTGTACATAGCTGATGTAAAACCCTGTACATAGCTGATGTAAAACCCTGTACATAGCTGATGTAAAACCCTGTACATAGCTGATGTAAAACCCTGTACATAGCTGATGTAAAACCCTGTACATAGCTGATGTAAAACCCTGTACATAGCTGATGTAAAACCCTGTACATAGCTGATGTAAAACCCTGTACATAGCTGATGTAAAACCCTGTACATAGCTGATGTAAAACCCTGTACATAGCTGATGTAAAACCCTGTACATAGCTGATGTAAAACCCTGTACATAGCTGATGTAAAACCCTGTACATAGCTGACATGACACTTGAAATGTCAATATTTTTAAAAACCTTTTTGAGTGCAATATTTACTGTTAAATTCGAATAGGTTTGTCTTCTCATTTTTGTTTATTTCACTCGTAATGTAAACACGTTTTCCATGCCAATAAAGCCCCCTTTCAAATGAATTGAGAGAGAGGGGCTATTCTTTGTCTGTTGACTCACATGCTGTGGCTCATCCTCAGCAGACATGGCGTTGTTCACACACAGGGCCTCTAGAAACTTCTGCTTCAGGACGATGTAACGGAACCTACGACAACAATAAATTATGGCCCAAGAACACGTCTCAGAAAAGTAATTCAAACCCAGCATCTGCCTGTAAAGTCAAGCCTGGGTGTCAGGTTGCTAACGTGTAGTTGTTTGAAAAGGCAATAATGTAGCATTGCTAAGTGTAGAAATAGTCAGGTACAGTCAGACTAAATACATTCATTTCTGACCACAGAATTAGAGTCATATTAATGAAGTCTCACCTTTTCCTGTCAAACTTGTCCATGCACTCCAGCGGCTGAATAAACTGAAGCACCTCGTCCCACTGCCCATCTAGCACCAGTTGCCTGGACAGAGATGAACAATTCAACAAAAAAGCGAGACAATAAATCGTGTGTAAAATACTCTGTGTTAGTGACAGCTAATGCAGCCCCTGTTACGTGCTCTGAGGCTATTCACACTAGCTAGATCATTTCAGTAAACTTCATAATACAGAAACAAAAACACAGAACAACCAAACATGTAAACAAGGGATTCTCCAATTCACTTCCCTGCTTGCCATCTCCTACGGAAACAGATTGTCTTGATTGGTCAGAGTCATACAGGGGCAGATAAGACAGGCAGTGAATGGTCACCCGGTAACAGTGGGGTCCTCTGTGTGAAAGGGAGTCCAACTCCAGTCATTTCACAAACTCAGCTGAGTGGAATACCAAAGTGGTGTAACAGTACACTGTTGGCTGACATTTAAAAGGGGCACTCCAATCCAGTCTAGCATAGAGGTGGTCTGGATCATTATTGCATGAACAAAGGAATTTATAATACACTTTCTGAACATTGTGTTTCAGCACTTAGTTCAGCAACCAGTGATCTATTAATATGAGCCTGAAAAATGGCACTTCCAAATAATTATAATTAACTCTAATTAATCTGTCAACTGTTGTTTTGCAGCAATCGCTTATGGAGGTGTCCTGATAGGGTTTGGGGCTCTCCCATAGCATTTGTATTTCTAACACTATCCACATAGTGAGACCCAAACAGTAATGTCAGGGACATATTCATTAGGGCACACGTAACAAAACATTTTGCAACAGAAAACGAAAATGGACATTCCTTATTGGATAGCCCAAGTAGTCTCTCTCTGTTTTAGTTTTTTTTTGCTGTTTGCTGCCTAATGAATACGACCTAGGCCTTTGTGTACCTGAGGAAGAGCATGTCGTCAGAGTAGAGTCCGTTGATGACTCCACTCTCCTTCTCCAGGGCCAGCATGCTAATGTGGAGCTTCCTGGAGTTGAGGAAGTCTAGGATCACCTTGATGATCTCCACCTCCTTCACATTGATGATCTCCTCCGCTGTCATGGTGACGACAGGCTGACACACACACCAACAACAAAACTCAGGGTAAGTAAACACACCATAAATGGAGGCTCTCATGTTGATTATAGAAATGCAGCCTAGTATCTGTCTGCTAAACAATCAATTCTTAATGTAACGCAATGTCTCTTTATTGCCACACTGTGTTCAACAGTCTTTGTTGCTCCTGATATTTTCACTTGGCCAACAACTGTTACAACTGACCTTGTTTACTTTTGAATAGACTTTCAAGAAGTCTAGCTTAATATATTTCCATTCCTCCCAGAAAACAAGCTAAGGGAAACCCAGGCCTGCTCAATGTCAACAACATGACGAAATCCTCAATTCAACATAATGGAATCAAGCCCCAAATCTGACCACTGTGATTAGCAGATTAACAGCAAATCAGCGTCAGTAAAAAGTCTGCAGCAGAGAGTTAATCCAATCACAGCTGTGCTATTAATTATGTAGTAATAACAGTAACACATTATGGATTAGGATCGCATTAATGGAAAATTGACCAAGTTTGGAAACCCCATGCCAGGAAGGCTAACAGACGTGAACTGTAACCTATCATATTTAATGTCACTTTTGTTCAAGGGTTCACCAGGGGATAAAAATAGGAGAAATACCATTGATTTAGGTTACTGTCATGATAATTAGGACTTGAGCCACAAATTATGACAATTGCCATCAACCCTACAAGTGCAAACAAGTTATTTTGCTGCCGATTTAATTGATTTACTGCTTAGGCTACAGTTGCACAGGGGATAACGCAGCCTGAATGCTGAGTAAGGATTTAGATAGTTACAGTAGGTCAATAGTCCTGCTATCTTGGTGTTGCACTGCAATCTGCATTGTTATTAACAAACATGTCCAAGCTAGTGGTTGCTCAAAACATACTGATACATGTTACAACATTCTGCTTTTACATTTAGTATAAGAATAGGTGCAATCAACAAAAAGCAAGGTTAGATATCTGGCAATCAACAAAACATTCAGATAAGAAAATGAACAACCAAACTGCATGCAAAGATTCATTGCTGATGACACTTACAGCAGCAGCAAGGAAACAATGCGCAGCGCATCACCTAAAAATAGGTTGAACTAGCTAACTAGTTAATTATAAAACTTATAACGTTATATAGGGTTCCAATAAATCAACATCTATTTACAATCTAGAACTAGCTAACAATGTAGCTAGGCACTGCAGCTATGGGTGGGGTTCAACACATACAATTAGCTAGCTAGCTACTAACGTTAGCTAAGTAACGTTAGTTAGCTAGCTGCTTCACCCCAACCTGTTCTTGTCTGATGTTATGAAATAAACGACACGAAAAGCACACATTTCTCCGAAATACTAACTACCTAACATGAGCATATGTTAAGTACTGTTGTCAGGAACGCAAATCCGCTATGACAGATTCAGACCATGACCAGAAGAATTGCTAGCCAGGCCAAGCGAAAGACATGCATCATCCGCTAGCAGCACAGACGGGATGGGTGGCGAGGCTTCCCACACATTAACAAACACGCCCTCAATGCGATTTAAAGCTCACCTTGGTCTAAAAATACATGGGCTGAAAAGACACGCTCCTTAGATTTGTTTCTGTTGTTGAAAATCGTAGCTGTCCGAGCGATTCTTCTTCGTTTTGTTCGTCAGTCTCTTTTGTTGTTTGTCTCTCCCTTTCTGTTGTCTTCTCGGATCGATTTCTGCTACTGGTAGTCGCCTGCTACCCAGCCCCTTCGGTTGTCAAGCGCAACGCTTCGTCTGTCTACCAATCAAACCCCGGTATTTCCATAAAGGCGCCCCAAGCGTCTCTTCTCTTGCAACATAAAACCCGCATAGCCCTTGCGATAACGATCGACATTCCCTACCATCCATTGAACATGATCATCAAATAAACTGTAATCAACGTCCAATTATGCCACTTGCAATAAGATAATTACTTGTCAGGTGTGTGTCACTTCCAAACCCAGACAGGACAGGATGTTGGATGGATAATCCCATGCCTTCACCTCCCAGATTAGGAAATGTTCCATGTACGTGTACATGTACGTGTAATCGCAGATTCACAGTGGGAAATTCAACAGTCGGGTAAATGCAATTAAATGCTTGAAGGACACGGCCCTCTGAAAAGGTTTAAAGAGGATTACGACAGATGTAAATCTGGTTGGTATTATTCTCATTTGATTGCCTAAGGTTGTTCTTGGGTGCAAGAGAGGACGAGTAGTGTATTATTTCTCAATCATTAGGTTTTCTATGAGAAAACAGTAAAATAACAGTAAAATGACAAACTGTTCATCTTGATATTTTTACCACTGGTATGTAATCCCTGTATGTAAACCTATATACAGAAGGTGCGTTTGTTTGCCCTGTGGCCTCAGGTTGCAGGTTCAAGACCCACTTGTTATGTAATGCAGTAACAACAAAGAATAAACATCAGAGCTAGCCTAAGTGGATAACCAAGCTTCAAAAACATTGATCACCAGTTTCAATGAAAATTAACATTTTAATATAGTTCCAATGAATATTTAAAAATAACATAAATACATGAACAGGGTTAAAATAAAACGAATTTAGATTGTGAAAAACACAGAATGGCATCACATACATATGTGATTATCCACTACCGACAACAGTATGCAGTGGGACAGTCTGCAGTCATTTCTCTTGTTATGTGTTGCCCGTCACTCATACCCTCTCATGCTTTCAAAACACTCCCTTTTGAGACAGAAATGCTGCTCACATGAAATCTCAAAATGGAAAATGGTTTACGAAAAAACACCTGACAAAATACTGTATATAATGTACAGCGTAAACACTGCTTTACTCCAAAATAAAATAAAGGCCAGTTTCCTTCCATCGGTTAGAAGAATGTAAAATGTTAAAGCAAAATGTAACAGGATAAATGTTTCATCTTTCTGTGATCTACTTTATGTAAGTACGCAGTTATACAACAAATACTGCAATCTACAGTGGGAAAGTATCATGAATTGCTATCGATTAATTACTCTCAATTGTATATGTACACATAGATGTATTGTGGACTACTTTGAGTGTAAAGGGAATTCAACAGTTAAGATACTATCCACAATAAAGTCAAATGCTTTTGAATATCTGTGAGGTCCAAACACATACTGTATCCCAACAATGTCCTTTATAAGACCTTTTATCTGAGTTGCACTGGCGCATGACACAACTTGTGAAACTTGCTGCTATTCTACAACTGTAAATCGTTGTGTGAGTGACATTGAACAGCGATTACACACTTAAATGTTTAAACAACAAAAGGCCCCATATATTATGTTTATGTACGTCCATATTAAATGATAAACGCTAGTTTGACTCATTCATTTTGAATGGAATAGGTATTTATATACAAACTAAATTAATTTATACAATGTATATAGTCTTAAAGTATATTTATATTTCTGTCAATGAAATTTTAAGACTTCCAAAGTCTTATCAAAAACATAAAATATATTAAGTCAGTTGCTGACATTCCCGTGAACTACAGTCTCAATCAAAAGTGGACACACCTCCTCATTCAAGTTTTTTTTTTTAATTGGACTATTTTCTACATTGTAGAATAATAGTGAAGACATCAGAACTATGAAATAACACATATGGAATCAAGTAGTAACCAAAAAAGTGTTAAACAAATCCAAAAATATGTTATATTTGAGATTCCTCAAAGTACCCACCCTTTGCCTTGACAGCTTTGCACACTCTAATATTGTACAATGTAGAAAATAGTAAAAATAAAGAAAAACCCTTGAAGTAGTAGGTGTGTCCAAACTTTTGACTGGTTCTGTAGATGATACTTAAATCAATGATTTTACAATCTAGTTCTTATCGAAAGTAACATCAACCTATTTCTGAGGTATTCACCTCACTCAATCTTGGCACTTGTTTACACATTACACAAACCCAACTGCTCAGTCTTCTCTTTCAGCCAGAGAGAAAAGCAAGCCTCACACACAGCCAATCATCCTGCACTCACACAAACATCACAACTGGCGCTTAAATATAACATAATCGCTGTGCTTTCATATGACACACAAAACAAGCATAAGGCCAAACATGATGAACAGAGAGAACTCAAACTCGGTCTATTTCAGAGAGATGACATTCAGTGCTTCAGTGGTCTGATTCAGTAAGGCTTTCATCAGCCCCCCTCTTTTTTGGACACCCACGCATGCTGACGAACACACACACGCGTTCTCCATTAGAATGACTCTGCCCCCCCCCCCCCCCCCCCTCCCACACACACAGTCTTGCATAACAACAACAATGTCCCTTGAGGCTTGTGTTGTTTTTTTTCTCCTACATTCCAGTAATAATTTCAGCAGTATTTTCTTAAGAAGAAAAACCCTTCTACATATTCATCCAATTATACTGTATATCAGACCCAGATGAATGCTGAGTTGAAGTGTTCTGGGGATATCTTACTGGGAAAAAAACATTAGAAAGCTGGACTCTTTAGCACCGTTCATACCAAACCAGACCCTGTAATACCCCAGGTCATACACAGACCTGGGTCCGTTCCTGGGTCAGATAACCCACAAAGTCTCCCCTCAGTCCTCAACTATAACCCAAGACACCGAACAACAATATCCTTGGTTTGTTATGAAAACGGCTTGTTGCTGTGACTACTTGAGACTACCCAGTTTCTTGGGTGTGCCCAGTTTCTTGGTCTGCCACAGGTGGGGGGCGATGGTGATGGCGTCTACACTAGCCGACATGGTCTTGGCTGGGATGTGGCTGAACTGCTTCCTGTCCGAGTTGTACTTGTACAGTCCCTCGATCATCTTGGCCGTGATGCTCTTTGGCCCGATGCCCGCCAGCTTGGTGATCTCCTCCGTCTCTGGACAGTAGGAGTACACCGAGCGGAACTGGCAACCCGTGTCCCGGAATAGAACCAGGAAGTTGTTGGCCCCCGACCTCTCCATTTCCTGAAAGAGACAGGGAAGGCAAACAAAGGAACAAAACGTGAAGTGAAAGAGTGAAGTAAAATGAGAGAAAGTAGCAGAGTGTACATCAAACGGCCTACATCTATTATCTTGTTCTTCTGCTCTTCGTTGACCTTGCCCGCCAGGCAGCAGTGGGCCAGTGCATTCTGGATGATATGCTTGTTGGACTTGGCACTGGGCTCCTTGTACAGCTTTGGGCCTGAGGGAAAAAGCAGATACCAGCATAAGGTATGCAGTGACATACTAAGAGAAAGTCAGAACACAGCCTGTTCTACACATGGACCAGAGAGCTCCAGTATACTGCAGTAGTTTGGTCTCCTTTTGAAAGCAGAATACTGTGATTGTAGTGGAGCTGTCCGTACCTGTGTACTCTTGGTTGGAGGGAGTGGAGGAGGTTGTGGAGTCGTTCTCCCAGTCCTTCTCTCCGTTACGAGACGGGCAGGATGACAGATTGCCCTCTGCAGAGTCTGGTCTCGCAGAGTCTGGTCTCGCAGAGTCTGGTCTCGCAGAGTCTGGCCTCGCAGAGTCTGGCCTAGGGATTTACACACACACATAAACAGTACATTGACACACACACACGCAGACACACACACACACACACAGGAACAAGAAAACACACATGCCAGAACACACAGAATAACAGACACACGCAGACACGTTCACAAAAAACAGAGACCGACAGAGACAGACAGACATAGAGAGACACAGAGACAAAAACACAGACATATACAAAGACAAACACAGACAGACAAAGAGAAACAGGGTCAAACACTGTGACACAGTTCTCCCAGGCAGCCCTCCCTGTTCCCTCCTATTAGATCCTGCACAGTGATCTCTCCGTGGCTGGGATCAGATCAGAAGCATGTGCAGTGGAGCAAAGCAAAGCTACAGTTCAGTCCTACATTCTGTCTGCTAGGATATTGAGGAGAGACTGCAGTAGGCTACAGCAGCTTTAGGCAACAGTACAGTAACAAGACACACAGTATCCCACTGCAGCAGGCAGCCTCATGCCCCAGGCCCAGGCTTGGTCATGTCCTGGTTGGGGTTAGGGTTAAGGACTCCGCATGCTTTCCTGATGAAACAGTTCTGTAGAGTTTGTGTATATATTATGATGACATTTTGTGACGTTTTTGGATTTCGGTGAGTTTTTTTTGGGATGTCTGGGCAAACAAAACATTTTCTGGAGGCAAGCCGAAGTTCGGAGCCGAAGTCTATGCCGCTTTGTCGGTGATTGGTTAACAGTAGGGATTCTTCAACAACGTTTTTGTTGTCATTCGACAAGAGATGACTCGTTTTCATTGAAAAATATTGCAACAAACATTAGTTAGATGTAAAATTGCGTGACTAAGATCTCCTTGGAAAAAACGTCAAAATGAATGACAGATTTATTGAGTTCTTAGATTCATTCTGACTATTTTGAGGAAATGTATGGCTATGGCATCTCAAAATGGACAAACAGTACTATTGCCGTTTTTATATCATTTTTCAAGTGAAGGTCTTTTAAGGGAGTATGCGAACACACTCGTTCGGTTAGGCTAGGCGCCAGCCGAACTGAGGCATGCTGACGCCTTTAGTGTGTAACCTAGCTTGAAGTCTCTGCATACAAAACAAAAGGGACTGTGATCATTGTGATGTGATTCTGGGGGACAGCTGTGATTCAGAATGAGCCTGGCCGTGGGAGTCAGTGCCTTGGACGGGAAAGCATCTGCCTGCTGCAGCTTGGATGGCTCTGGGTCTAGTATATAGAGGCAACAAGAACACACATCAGCTAAATCATGGAGCAGCTAGTCTGGAGCAGTCATCATGGAGCAGCTAGTCTGGAGCAGTCATCATGGAGCAGTCATCATGGAGCAGCTAGTCTGGAGCAGTCATCATGGAGCAGCTAGTCTGGAGCAGTCATCATGGAGCAGCTAGTCTGGAGCAGTCCTCATGGAGCAGCTAGTCTGGAGCAGGTATTATGGAGCAGCTAGTCTGGAGCAGCTAGTCTGGAGCAGTCAGTCTGGAGCAGTCATCATTGAGCAGCTATCATGGAGCAGCTAGTCTGGAGCAGTCATCATGGAGCAGCTAGTCTGGAGCAGCTATCATGGAGCAACTAGTCTGGAGCAGCTATCATGGAGCAGTTAGTCTGGAGCAGTCATCATGGAGCAGCTAGTCTGGAGCAGCTATCATGGAGCAGCTAGTCTGGAGCAGTCATCATGGAGCAGCTAGTCTGGAGCAGTTATCATGAAGTAGCTAGTCTGGAGCAGGTATTATAGACAGCTATCATGGAACAGCTATCATGGAGCAGCTAGTCTGGATTAGTTATCATGGAGCAGCTATGATGGAGCAGCTAGTCTGGAGCAGTTATCTTGAAATATCTAGTCTGGAGCAACTATCATGGAGCTGTTATCATGGAGCAGCTATCATGGAGCAACTATCATGGAGCTGTTATCACGGAGCAACTATCATGGCGCTGTTATCATGGAGCAGCTAGTCTGGAGCAGCTAGTCTGGAGCAGTCAGTCTGGAGCAGTCATCATTGAGCAGCTATCATGGAGCAGCTAGTCTGGAGCAGTCATCATGGAGCAGCTAGTCTGGAGCAGTTATCATGAAGTAGCTAGTCTGGAGCAGGTATTATGGAGCAGCTAGTCTGGAGCACTTATTATAGACAGCTATCATGGAACAGCTATCATGGAGCAGCTAGTCTGGATTAGTTATCATGGAGCAGCTAGTCTGGAGCAGTTATCTTGAAATATCTAGTCTGGAGCAACTATCATGGAGCTGTTATCATGGAGCAGCTATCATGGAGCAGCTAGTCTGGATTAGTTATCATGGAGCAGCTAGTCTGGAGCAGTTATCTTGAAATATCTAGTCTGGAGCAACTATCATGGAGCTGTTATCATGGAGCAGCTATCATGGAGCAACTATCATGGAGCTGTTATCACGGAGCAACTATCATGGCGCTGTTATCATGGAGCAGCTATCATGGAGCTGTTATCATGGAGCAGCTATCATGGAGCAGCCTCAGAGCAGTGAGTGCTACAGCAGAGAAAGAGCAAAGTCGGTGAGACATAAAGCAGAGCGGAGGCAGGAAGCTAAAGGCATCATGTATGAATTGAGGCAGGAAGCTAAAGGCATCATGTATGAATTGAGGCAGGAAGCTAAAGGCATCATGTATGAATTGAGGCAGGAAGCTAAAGGCATCATGTATGAATTGAGGCAGAAGCAGCTGTGGTACTGAGGGGAATGATTCTGCTGTTTTAAAGTAGGTAATTGGTCATCACTCAACTGATACAGCATGAACGTGAAATAACATATGTTATCAATCAATCAAATGTATTTTATATAGCTCTTTTTACATTAAAAACATGTGTTCTTAGAATTGATGTTGGTATACTGTATGTGTCTTGCTCAAACATTATCAAAACATATATGTGAGTTCTTTAAATATTCTGTCAGATGGGGATTTTTTTTGCAAAGATATTACCTCAAGTAAAAATGGAATTGATTGATCAATCTGGTCTGTGCAGTAGCAGAAACATAAAAGCTAGATAAAAGTCTAGGCCCTCGGCTGATCTAGGGAGGCAGGGGAGTTACTAACCTTCCCTTTCTCTCTTTGGGAGAGCTTAAAAAGAAAGAGATATGGCCTCTCACAGTGCCTAGTTTACTGCTTCTGGGGGGTCTGTGCAAAACAGAGGGGAAAACAGAGGAGAGAGGAATAGAGCAAGGAGGAGAGAGAGAGAGGAAGATTAAGATGCAGAGGTTAAGATGCAGAATGAAAACAATTTTGGTTGCATTACATAGAAAGGTCATAAGACACATTCATGTCCTCTTGAAGGAGTATTCAAGCTCTTGATGCTCTGTAAGGCCTTTGTTGTTTCGTAGCCAGCCTGGGTGCCAGTCTGCTTAACTCAACTCCTTTTAGATTGTCATGCCAAAAGAGTTGGCTAAACCAGGAACGGGATAACTGTACTGTCTTTTTAATCAGCCAATAGCTGACCTCACCTGGGGGTCCTCTTATCTCCCACATTGCTGTCATTGTCTGCCAGGTTGAGGGAGGCCAGGGACATGCTGGAGACTGAGTACCCACGCGGTCGAGTGCCTGGACGATGTAAACACAGAAGACATGTTTGAGTGTGTGTGTGTGTGTGTGTGTGTGTGTGTGTGTGTGTGTGTGTGTGTGTGTGTGTGTACTAAATACACATCTACAGTGCCTTTGGAAAGTATTCAGACCCTTTGACTTTTTCCACATTTTGTTAGTTTACAGCCTTATTCTAAAATGGATTCAATGTTTTTTCCCCTCATCAATCTACACACAGACCCTTTACTCAGTACTCTGTTGAAGTACCTTTGGCAGCGATTACAGCCTCAAGTCTTCTTGGGTATGAGGCCACAAGCTTGACACACCTGTATTTGGAGAGTTTCTCCCATTCTTCTCTGCAGATCCTCTCAAGCTCTGTCAGGTTGGATGGGGAGTGTTGCTGCACAGCTATTTTCAGGTCTCTCCAGAGATGTTCGATCAGGTTCAAGTCCGGGCTCTGGCTGGGCCACTCAATGACATTCAGACACTCCTGTGTTGTCTTGGCTGTGTGCTTGGGTCGTTGTCCTGTTGGAAGGTGTACCTTTGCCCCAGTCTGAGGTCCTGAGCGTTCTGGAACAGGTTTTCATCAGGGAACTCTCTGTACTTTGCTCTGTTCATCTTTGCCTTGATCTTGACCAGTCTCCAAGTCCCTGCAGCTGAAAAACATCCCCACAGCATGTTGCGACAACCATGCTTCACCGTAAGGATGGTGTCAAGTTTCCTCCAGACGTGACACTCTTGGTTTCATTAGACCAGAGAATCTTGTTTCTCATGGTCTGAGAGTCTGTAGGTGCCTTTTGACAAACTCCAAGTGGGCTGTTATGTGCCTTTTACTGAGGAGTGTCAACTGTGGCACCTTATATAGACAGGTGTGTGCCTTTCCAAATCATGTACAATCAATTTGTAGAAACGTCTCAAGGACGATCAATGGAAACAGGATGCACCTGAGCTCGATTTTGCATCTCATAGCAAAGGGTCTGAATACTTATGTAAATAAGGTATGTTGTTTTGTTTGAATACATTCTTTATTTATAAAAAAAAAAAACTATTTTCACTTTGTCTGTGCCCTTGAGAAAGACACTTAACCTAATTTGCTCTAGGGGTGCCGTACTACTATTGCTGACCCTGTAAAACAACACATTTCCCTGCACCTATCCCGTGAATGTAACAACACAAAAATGTATTCAATTAATGTGTTAGTCCCCACAAGGAAAAAGGCTATTTTAGAGTTAGGGGTTACATTTAGGGTTACAATTAGGGATGGTTTTAGGGTAAAGGAAAATAGGATTTTGAATGGGAATACATTTTTGGGTCCCCACAAGGATAGTAAAACAAACACTTGTGTGTGTGAGAATCTATTTGTATACTATTTGTAGTATGTGTGTGTTACCCGTGGCTCTGACGGGGGGCTTGGGTAACTCCATGACGTCCCTGTGGATGGATTTGGGGCGTGGCTTCTTTTTAAGACTTCCATGACGGGGCCTGACATCCATATCCTCCACCTGCTTCAAATGCTTCCTCCTCATGTACTCGTTCTTTATGTAATCTTTCCTCTGCTTGTCGTCCTCTCGCTTCTGCTGCTCCTCCTCTGCTTTCAGCCTAGGGAAAAGGGAGAAAGGAGATGAAGCTTCAGTACTTCTGTGGGATTACCAAATAAGAGAAGTTACAGACTCCCTAATAGCAGTTTTCAGGCCCCTTAAAGGTAGTATTCAGACTCCCTAATAGCAGTTTTCAGTCCCCTTATTAAAGGTAGTTTTCAGACTCCCTAATAGCAGTTTTCAGTCCCCTTAAAGGTAGTTTTCAGACTCCCTAATAGCAGTTTTCAGTCCCCTTAAAGATAGTTTTCAGACATCCTAAGGGTAGTTTTCAGACATCCTAAGGGTAGTTTTCAGACATCCTAAGGGTAGTTTTCAGTCCCCTTAAAGATAGTTTTCAGACATCCTAAGGGTAGTTTTCAGACATCCTAAGGGTAGTTTTCAGACATCCTAAGGGTAGTTTTCAGAGATCCTAAGGATAGTTTACAGACATCCTAAGGGTAGTTTTCAGACCGGGCATAAGAGTAGAAAGGGTACAAGGCCTTGAAGGTGCAGACTGACCGTGCTTCCTCCTTCCTCTGCTCCTGCTCCAGCTCCTGCTGCTGTTTCTTCTCCTGTTTCTCCTTCTCTCTCCTCAGCCTCTTCTCCAGCAGAGCAGCCCTCTTCACTGCCATGTCCTCCTCTCCCTTCCCATCGTCCTGGAGGGGTACGGGGTGGACACAGAGTCAGAAATAGGTTAGAAAACATTTCAGAATTTAAATGGCTGCCATGTTGACACCAAAGTTCTACTTAGAGTGGAAATTGTAATCTTCTTGTCATGGAACGTTCAGTGCCAACATGAAGGCTAGTTTACTTTGTTTTTTTTTGTAGCTCCAGAGACTAAATGAGATCAGACAGCATTGTCACATCCTCTCACTTCAAAGGTCCCTCATTAAGATCTGTCAAATGTATGTCAGGGGGAATTCAGGCATTCCATCATGTCAGATGCATATGACCAATTTTAACCAGTTAGAACATGTTGTGCAGTGGTGACTAGATATTTTGTTTCCTGGGATAAGGACATGTGTGCTTCTACATCTGCATTGCTTGCTCTCTGGGTTTTACGCTGGGTATCTGTATAGCACTTTGACAACTGCTCATGTAAAAAGGACTTTATAAAATAAATGTGATTGATTGAGTTGTGTCTGCTGAAAGTTGATGGTAGCTTCCAGAATATACACTGAGTAGCTGTTAGCTATCCCATCTGCAGTGGTATACTGTACAGTAGCTCAGTTGGCTCCATTCTCCTAGCATAGCTCTGTTGGCTACATTCTCGTACAGTAGCATAGCTCTGTTGGCTCCATTCTCCTAGCATAGATCAGTTGGCTCCATTCTCCTACAGTAGCATAGCTCTGTTGGCTCCATTCTCCTAGCATAGCTCTGTTGGCTCCATTCTCCTAGCATAGCTCTGTTGACTCCATTCTCCTAGCATAGCTCAGTTGGCTCCATTCTCCTAGCATAGATCAGTTGGCTCCATTCTCCTACAGTAGCATAGCTCTGTTAGCTCCATTCTCCTAGCATAGCTCTGTTTACTCCATTCTCCTAGCATTGCTCAGTTGGCTCCATTCTCCTACAGTAGCATAACTCTGTTGGCTCCATTCTCCTACAGTAGCATAGCTCTGTTGACTCCATTCTCCTACAGTAGCATAGCTTTGTTGGCTCCATTCTCCTACAGTAGCATAGCTCTGTTGGCTCCATTCTCCTAGCATAGCTCTGCTGACTCCATTATCCTACAATAGCATAGCTATGTTGGCTCCATTCTCCTAGCATAGCTCTGTTGACTCCATTCTCCTAGCATAGCTCTGTTGACTCCATTCTCCTACAGTAGCATAGCTCTGCTGACTCCATTCTCCTACAGTAGCATAGTTCAGTTGGCTACATTCTCCTTCAGTAGCATAGTTCAGATGGCTCCATTCTCCTACTGTAGCATAGTTCAGATGGCTCCATTCTCCTACAGTAGCATAGTTCAGTTGGCTCCATTCTCCTAGCATAGCTCTGTTGGCTCCATTCTCCTAGCATAGATCAGTTGGCTCCATTCTCCTACAGTAGCATAGCTCTGTTGGCTCCATTCTCCTAGCATAGCTCTGTTGACTCCATTCTCCTAGCATAGCTCAGTTGGCTCCATTCTCCTAGCATAGATCAGTTGGCTCCAGTCTCCTACAGTAGCATAGTTCAGTTGGCTCCATTCTCCTACAGTAGCATAGTTCAGTTGGCTCCATTCTCCTACAGTAGCATAGTTCAGTTGGCTCCATTCTCCTACAGTAGCATAGTTCAGTTGGCTCCATTCTCCTACAGTAGCATAGTTCAGTTGGCTCCATTCTCCTACAGTAGCATAGTTCAGTTGGCTCCATTCTCCTACAGTAGCATAGTTCAGTTGGCATCCATTCTAGAATCGCTCAGCGGTTTACTACTCTAGCAGTACACACAATTACTGTCCCAGACCCAGAAGAAGTCATGGTTCACGAGTCATCCCATAGTTCATGTTGTGCCAGACACACAGTTCTGCATGAACATTATACTGTCCTGTTGCTTTTACATTGCTTACACTGTACACGTAACTTTAATATTTTATGATTATAACAAAAATGGATCAATGAACGCATTCAACATTTTAGGGTCGTAACATGCTAAATACAGTACTTGTACCGTCATCTCACAATTCTGAAATTCCTACCTTGTAGAAGAACCCACAGCACATTTTCTGGTCCTCTCCGTACAGCTCTCCACTCAACTCCAGACCCTGTCCTCCCAGAGGCTTCAGTGTGGACATTGGTACTTCTATCAGGTCTCTACTGGGCTGGGACAGCACCTCTGCCAACTTCTCCGTCCTTCCATCTCTCCTCTCCTCCTTCCCTTCCTGCTCTCTCCCTTTAGTGGGCGAGGAGGGATGAGCGCCTGCACTCCTTATCCCCGCCTCTGCTACCTCTGGCTGTGTCTCAGGCTGCTCATTTTGGTTCTGGGGCTCCTCTGCACCCCCTGGGGCCCCTCCCTCCTTGTCCTCTTCTGTGGCCCCAGGACCCTCATCATGTCCCAGGTAGGCAAAGGAGGTGACCTGGGTCTGGCTTGGGGAGAAGCGTCTTAGCCTGGGCAGACTGTCCACGGACGTGGGGGTGTTGAGCATCCGTCTTAAGGGAGTTACCTTGAGCTCACTGGGGCGTGGGGTACGGGGGGTGTGAGGGGTGCTGGCGTGGAAGGAGGCTGGTCGGCGCTTGAGGCCGCCAGGGGAACGGTGGGGGGCGCGGGGGGAACCACCGGCAGAGGACAGGATGGGGGACATGGACCCCACGGACCCCCGGCCGGCTACGCTGTTTCGCCGGAGCTCCCGTAGCTGCCTGTAGAGAGAGTAGAAATGTGGAATTACATTTTTGCAATGATAACTAACCAAGCGATAATAGTATTGCGATAATTGATACCACAATTAATGAATGATGAAAACACATGGTTTTAGTCTAAATATCATGCCATTCTAATGCACAATTTATGTGTATTGATTACTATACCTGTATGTGTATGTGTATATGTGTGTGTGTGTGTGTGTGTGTGTGTGTGTGTGTGTGTGTGTGTGTGTGTGTGTGTCAGTGGTACCTGTGTGGTGAGGGCGCTGGAGGAGGTATGACCCAGGACTGTTGCTGTTCCCTCATGGCCATGATCCTGTCCTGCTGCTGAGCCAGCCGCTGCATCTCCGTCTGCAGGAACCCCAGGGACGTGTTGAGCCTCTCGATGGAGCTAGTGTACTCAGCCACGTCCACCTCTCCAGCCACTAACCCTGGAGCAAGACACAGCGGCCACGCCTACTTTATAAGGTGGGTATCACACCTGTATACAACGGTACACATCCTGAAGTATGACTGCTCTCTAGCCTGGCCCTCTATCATTTTGTACTAATGGTCAATGGTCATTGTCGAGACAAAATTGGCAACAGAACAAACAGAGCTGGGACCAGGCTAGATTTTATTGAACCTTTATTTTTATTTGGAGTCAAAGATGAGACTAAGATGTATTTTTCAGATGCTCCAAAGAATGGAAAATAAAAGTACAAGGCAAAGTTTTTGATTTGATCAGGAGCTATAGTGGTGACCCACCTGCACCCTCCTCGCAGGGGGACTTGGGAGCGGCTCCATCGGGCTTGCACCTCTCCGCCTGGCCCAGACTGCCTGACGGGGTGAGGTCTGGGCCCCCAGGGAGGGGGCTGGTGGGAGAGGGGGTTATCCCTTTCCTTCTCACCACGTTGAGGAAGGCTGTCCTCCCCATCTTCTGACGATGCCGGGTGAACGCTGCTTCCACCTGAAACAGTGACAAAAATGGTTGATTATTTCAGCACATTTTTAATAGCCAATGAACATGCTGGCTTGGTATGCTAAATTATCCAACAAGATGATGGTTTAAATGAAGTGATTTCTGATTGATAACTAACTCTAATCATTTGATCGGACTGCTCCTTTAAAAAAAACCTAGTAGACCGTTGTTTTGTTCTTTGTCTGACACAATACCCAGTCACCTAAGTAAATGGTGCACTACTTTTGAACAGAGCCCTATGGAAATAGGGAATAGGAACCCTTAGGGAATAGGATGCCAGATGCCGAAGGGAAGACGCTCTCGGAAGCTGAACTAGCCTATACCTTCTTCTTCTGGGCCTCGATGGCTCTGCGTTTCTCCTCCAGCTTCATCTTCAGGTGCACCATCTCTGACGACAGCAGGTGGGTGTGGTCTTTGGTAGAGGATGTGGCCGGGCTCTGGGCTGGGTGGGCGGGGCTTGAGCCCTGTGAGGGGCAGAGAGAGACAGAAACACAGAGTAGGAAAAGGGACGTTGAGAGAGAAAGAGAGGGAACAGAGTAATAGATCAGAGAGACAGTTTCTCTACTGACCTCAGGTGTGGCAGTTTGTGCGGGGGGCGTGTTCAGAACATTGATCTCGGAGCTCTCGGGGGTGGTCCCTCCACTGCTCCGTCCCTCAAGCTTACGAAACTTCTGCTCGGCGAAGCTGGTCATGCGAACCACGCCTCCGCCTGAACCGCCAGAGGAAGAGGCAGGGCTGGGCACATGGGACAGGGGGGCGGGGGGCACCGAGCTGGGGCATGGGCTGCTCCTCTCTCCCCTGTCACCGTTCCTCACCCCCCTCTCTCCATTCCCCTCTGGTAGGGGACAGGATCGGGTCATAGCCTCATAGTCAGGGTCTATATCAGAGTAGTCCCTGAGGGAAGAGTTGTCCTCCTCCAAACTCTCCTGGATGTCCTCCGTCCTCACGTGGATCCCTGTGTCCACCTCATCCGTAGAGGCTGAGTTGGGGTCGGCCTCGTCCGCCCGGGCCTTAGCCGATCCTGGGTAGTCGTCAGGGTCGTCGCCTGGGTCTGGAGGTTCGGCTCCATCATGTAGGAAGAAGCCGTTGGCCCCGGGCCCCAGGCTGCCGTTGGGCCTCTCTGTGTCGTGGATGATCTTCAGTGCCTCCTCGATGCTGGGCGGGGTTGACGGGCTGACGGGGCCACTGCCGCCCTTGCCGTTCTCTGGGAGAACGCCATTGGAATATCTAGATTACCAGACATGTATGATCATTTATTAGACACTTATTCATAGCATCTAACAGTTAACATGTATGTAACATATTTACATTCAATATGTGTCCCCCGTGCAGACATTAAAACGCGCAACAGATCCATCAGACGTACCTGCTCTGGTTCCTGTGTGGCTGAGTCTGCCCACGCCCCAGTGCTTTATGGGAGTTGTAGTTACGTGAGTCCCTGTCGTAGTCCTCCTCAGGTATGTGTCCAGCACTGCAACCCTGACTGTTAACGCTGACCGGCTGAAAGGGGAGTTGGTGCCTCATGCCCCCCCGAGGTGTGTGGTGAACTTTGAACCCCCCCAGGCCTTCTGTGCTGGCAGAGCGGGTCATGCCTCGGAGGGAAGGACCCCGACAGGGAGGGGCACTTGGGTCCCCGTCCAGAGGAATCTCAAAGGAGATGCCCCGAGACCGTCTCTCCTTAGGCCACGTCCCCACACAGCCGTCCACATAGCACATGGACACCGACCTCTTGATCACACCTGCCAGGGACAAGGAAAATTATTAGCTTGACTCACACAGAGTACCAGTAGTAGTTCAGAGTCGTCAGCCAGATAAGATAAAGGAGTGTTTGTGATTCTGAGGAGAGGGGTAGGTAGTTCCTGTGTTCTTACCTGAAGCAGAGTCTGGTTGAAGCCTGAGAGAGCGCGAGTGAGAGAGCAAGAGAGAGAATTTTACCATAAAGCTCAAGAGCATACCTCCTGTAACTGCTAAGTTGAACTATGCTGGACCTTTCACAACATTGTTCAATAAGAGAAAATTAAATAACTACAGGTGATTATATTAATTCAATATTAATTCATACCTGTCGTGTTTTGGGCTGTCAGGTCTGTCCCCAAAGTCCTTTTTGGCTGGGCTACACATAGGACCCATAGTCCTGGATGAATGGGCAGGATCACAGGCTGGGTACAAACAAACACTAATCATTCTTCAGGATCCTCAAGTCAATAAAGGTACGTGACGTGATCTGAGTTCTGGTGAAAACTGAAATATAATGTGATATGAAAATGAAGTTGATTTATCTTCATAATCCCAACCATCATCATCCTTTTTGGCTTTCAAACACCAATATCCTTACCTTGTGGGTCAAAGACTCTGGGCTGTACAAACGAAGGCTTCACCACTTCAAACCACCAGAACAGCTCTGCCATAAACACCAGGTAGTTGTTCTGCAACAGGACAAAACACAACATAAACACCAGGTAGTTGTTCTGCAACAGGACAAAACACAACATAAACACCAGGTAGTTGTTCTGCAACAGGACAAAACACAACATAAACACCAGGTAGTTGTTCTGCAACAGGACAAAACACAACACACCAGGTAGTTGTTCTGTAACAGGACAAAACACAACACACCAGGTAGTTGTTCTGTAACAGGACAAAACACAGCATAAACACCAGGTAGTTGTTCTGCAACAGGACAAAACACAGCATAAACACCAGGTAGTTGTTCTGCAACAGGACAAAACACAACACACCAGGTAGTTGTTCTGCAACAGGACAAAACACAACACACCAGGTAGTTGTTCTGTAACAGGACAAAACACAGCATAAACACCAGGTAGTTGTTCTGCAACAGGACAAAACACAACACACCAGGTAGTTGTTCTGCAACAGGACAAAACACAGCTTAAACACCAGGTAGTTGTTCTGCAACAGGACAAAACACAACACACCAGGTAGTTGTTCTGTAACAGGACAAAACACAGCATAAACACCAGGTAGTTGTTCTGCAACAGGACAAAACACAACATAAACACCAGGTAGTTGTTCTGCAACAGGACAAAACACAGCTTAAACACCAGGTAGTTGTTCTGCAACAGGACAAAACACAACACACCAGGTAGTTGTTCTGTAACAGGACAAAACACAGCATAAACACCAGGTAGTTGTTCTGCAACAGGACAAAACACAGCTTAAACACCAGGTAGTTGTTCTGCAACAGGACAAAACACAACACACCAGGTAGTTGTTCTGCAACAGGACAAAACACAACACACCAGGTAGTTGTTCTGTAACAGGACAAAACACAGCATAAACACCAGGTAGTTGTTCTGCAACAGGACAAAACACAACATAAACACCAGGTAGTTGTTCTGCAACAGGACAAAACACAACAAACCAGGTAGTTGTTCTGTAACAGGACAAAACACAACATAAACACCAGGTAGTTGTTCTGCAACAGGACAAAACACAACATAAACACCAGGTAGTTGTTCTGCAACAGGACAAAACACAGCATAAACACCAGGTAGTTGTTCTGCAACAGGACAAAACACAGCATAAACACCAGGTAGTTGTTCTGCAACAGGACAAAACACAGCATAAACACCAGGTAGTTGTTCTGCAACAGGACAAAACACAGCATAAACACCAGGTAGTTGTTCTGTAACAGGACAAAACACAACACACCAGGTAGTTGTTCTGCAACAGGACAAAACACAGCTTAAACACCAGGTAGTTGTTCTGCAACAGGACAAAACACAGCATAAACACCAGGTAGTTGTTCTGTAACAGGACAAAACACAACACACCAGGTAGTTGTTCTGCAACAGGACAAAACACAGCTTAAACACCAGGTAGTTGTTCTGCAACAGGACAAAACACAGCTTAAACACCAGGTAGTTGTTCTGCAACAGGACAAAACACAACACACCAGGTAGTTGTTCTGCAACAGGACAAAACACAGCTTAAACACCAGGTAGTTGTTCTGCAACAGGACAAAACACAGCTTAAACACCAGGTAGTTGTTCTGCAACAGGACAAAACACAACACACCAGGTAGTTGTTCTGCAACAGGACAAAACACAGCATAAACACCAGGTAGTTGTTGTGCAACAGGACAAAACACAACACACCAGGTAGTTGTTCTGTAACAGGACAAAACACAACACACCAGATAGTTGTTCTGCAACAGGACAAAACACAGCATAAACACCAGGTAGTTGTTCTGCAACAGGACAAAACACAACACACCAGGTAGTTGTTCTGTAACAGGACAAAACACAGCATAAACACCAGGTAGTTGTTCTGCAACAGGACAAAACACAACACAACAGGTAGTTGTTCTGCAACAGGACAAAACACAACACACCAGGTAGTTGTTCTGCAACAGGACAAAACACAACATAAACACCAGGTAGTTGTTCTGTAACAGGACAAAACACAGCATAAACACCAGGTAGTTGTTCTGCAACAGGACAAAACACAACACACCAGGTAGTTGTTCTGTAACAGGACAAAACACAGCATAAACACCAGGTAGTTGTTCTGCAACAGGACAAAACACAGCATAAACACCAGGTAGTTGTTCTGCAACAGGACAAAACACAACATAAACACCAGGTAGTTGTTCTGCAACAGGACAAAACACAACACACCAGGTAGTTGTTCTGCAACAGGACAAAACACAACACACCAGGTAGTTGTTCTGTAACAGGACAAAACACAGCATAAACACCAGGTAGTTGTTCTGCAACAGGACAAAACACAGCATAAACACCAGGTAGTTGTTCTGCAACAGGACAAAACACAGCATAAACACCAGGTAGTTGGTCTGTAACAGGACAAAACACAACACACCAGGTAGTTGTTCTGCAACAGGACAAAACACA
Organism: Oncorhynchus mykiss; assembly: GCF_057628025.1. Taxonomy (NCBI): domain Eukaryota; kingdom Metazoa; phylum Chordata; class Actinopteri; order Salmoniformes; family Salmonidae; genus Oncorhynchus; species Oncorhynchus mykiss. The sequence goes on from NC_143029.1 coordinate 81,766,260, forward strand.
ACATAAACACCAGGTAGTTGTTCTGCAACAGGACAAAACACAACATAAACACCAGGTAGTTGTTCTGCAACAGGACAAAACACAACACACCAGGTAGTTGTTCTGCAACAGGACAAAACACAACATAAACACCAGGTAGTTGTTCTGCAACAGGACAAAACACAACACACCAGGTAGTTGTTCTGCAACAGGACAAAACATAGCATAAACACCAGGTAGTTGTTCTGCAACAGGACAAAACACAGCATAAACACCAGGTAGTTGTTCTGCAACAGGACAAAACACAACATAAACACCAGGTAGTTGTTCTGCAACAGGACAAAACACAACACACCAGGTAGTTGTTCTGCAACAGGACAAAACACAACATAAACACCAGGTAGTTGTTCTGCAACAGGACAAAACACAACACACCAGGTAGTTGTTCTGCAACAGGACAAAACACAGCATAAACACCAGGTAGTTGTTCTGCAACAGGACAAAACACAGCATAAACACCAGGTAGTTGTTCTGCAACAGGACAAAACACAACACACCAGGTAGTTGTTCTGCAACAGGACAAAACACAGCATAAACACCAGGTAGTTGTTCTGCAACAGGACAAAACACAGCATAAACACCAGGTAGTTGTTCTGCAACAGGACAAAACACAACACACCAGGTAGTTGTTCTGCAACAGGACAAAACACAGCATAAACACCAGGTAGTTGTTCTGTAACAGGACAAAACACAGCATAAACACCAGGTAGTTGTTCTGTAACAGGACAAAACACAACACACCAGGTAGTTGTTCTGCAACAGGACAAAACACAACACACCAGGTAGTTGTTCTGCAACAGGACAAAACACAGCATAAACACCAGGTAGTTGTTCTGCAACAGGACAAAACACAGCATAAACACCAGGTAGTTGTTCTGCAACAGGACAAAACACAGCATAAACACCAGGTAGTTGTTCTGCAACAGGACAAAACACAACACACCAGGTAGTTGTTCTGCAACAGGACAAAACACAACATAAACACCAGGTAGTTGTTCTGCAACAGGACAAAACACAGCATAAACACCAGGTAGTTGTTCTGCAACAGGACAAAACACAACACACCAGGTAGTTGTTCTGCAACAGGACAAAACACAGCATAAACACCAGGTAGTTGTTCTGCAACAGGACAAAACACAACATAAACACCAGGTAGTTGTTCTGCAACAGGACAAAACACAGCATAAACACCAGGTAGTTGTTCTGCAACAGGACAAAACACAACACACCAGGTAGTTGTTCTGCAACAGGACAAAACATAGCATAAACACCAGGTAGTTGTTCTGCAACAGGACAAAACACAGCATAAACACCAGGTAGTTGTTCTGCAACAGGACAAAACACAACATAAACACCAGGTAGTTGTTCTGCAACAGGACAAAACACAACACACCAGGTAGTTGTTCTGCAACAGGACAAAACACAACATAAACACCAGGTAGTTGTTCTGCAACAGGACAAAACACAACACACCAGGTAGTTGTTCTGCAACAGGACAAAACACAGCATAAACACCAGGTAGTTGTTCTGCAACAGGACAAAACACAGCATAAACACCAGGTAGTTGTTCTGCAACAGGACAAAACACAACACACCAGGTAGTTGTTCTGCAACAGGACAAAACACAGCATAAACACCAGGTAGTTGTTCTGCAACAGGACAAAACACAGCATAAACACCAGGTAGTTGTTCTGCAACAGGACAAAACACAACACACCAGGTAGTTGTTCTGCAACAGGACAAAACACAGCATAAACACCAGGTAGTTGTTCTGTAACAGGACAAAACACAGCATAAACACCAGGTAGTTGTTCTGTAACAGGACAAAACACAACACACCAGGTAGTTGTTCTGCAACAGGACAAAACACAACACACCAGGTAGTTGTTCTGCAACAGGACAAAACACAGCATAAACACCAGGTAGTTGTTCTGCAACAGGACAAAACACAGCATAAACACCAGGTAGTTGTTCTGCAACAGGACAAAACACAGCATAAACACCAGGTAGTTGTTCTGCAACAGGACAAAACACAACACACCAGGTAGTTGTTCTGCAACAGGACAAAACACAACATAAACACCAGGTAGTTGTTCTGCAACAGGACAAAACACAGCATAAACACCAGGTAGTTGTTCTGCAACAGGACAAAACACAACACACCAGGTAGTTGTTCTGCAACAGGACAAAACACAGCATAAACACCAGGTAGTTGTTCTGCAACAGGACAAAACACAGCATAAACACCAGGTAGTTGTTCTGTAACAGGACAAAACACAACACACCAGGTAGTTGTTCTGCAACAGGTCAAAACACAACACACCAGGTAGTTGTTCTGCAACAGGACAAAACACAACACACCAGGTAGTTGTTCTGCAACAGGACACAACACAACACACCAGGTGGTTGTTCTGCAACAGGACAAAACACAACATAAACACCAGGTAGTTGTTCTGCAACAGGACAAAACACAACACACCAGGTAGTTGTTCTGCAACAGGACAAAACACAGCTTAAACACCAGGTAGTTGTTCTGCAACAGGACAAAACACAGCATAAACACCAGGTAGTTGTTCTGCAACAGGACAAAACACAACACACCAGGTAGTTGTTCTGCAACAGGACAAAACACAACACACCAGGTAGTTGTTCTGCAACAGGACAAAACACAGCATAAACACCAGGTAGTTGTTCTGCAACAGGACAAAACACAACACACCAGGTGGTTGTTCTGCAACAGGACAAAACACAGCTTAAACACCAGGTAGTTGTTCTGCAACAGGACAAAACACAGCATAAACACCAGGTAGTTGTTCTGCAACAGGACAAAACACAACATAAACACCAGGTAGTTATTCCGCAACAGGACAAAACACAACACACCAGGTAGTTGTTCTGCAACAGGACAAAACACAACACACCAGGTAGTTGTTCTGCAACAGGACAAAACACAGCATAAACACCAGGTAGTTGTTCTGCAACAGGACAAAACACAGCTTAAACACCAGGTAGTTGTTCTGCAACAGGACAAAACACAACATAAACACCAGGTAGTTGTTCTGCAACAGGACAAAACACAACACACCAGGTAGTTGTTCTGCAACAGGACAAAACACAGCATAAACACCAGGTAGTTGTTCTGCAACAGGACAAAACACAGCATAAACACCAGGTAGTTGTTCTGCAACAGGACAAAACATAGCATAAACACCAGGTAGTTGTTCTGCAACAGGACAAAACACAGCATAAACACCAGGTAGTTGTTCTGCAACAGGACAAAACACAACACACCAGGTAGTTGTTCTGCAACAGGACAAAACACAACATAAACACCAGGTAGTTGTTCTGCAACAGGACAAAACACAACACACCAGGTAGTTGTTCTGCAACAGGACAAAACACAACACACCAGGTAGTTGTTCTGTAACAGGACAAAACACAGCATAAACACCAGGTAGTTGTTCTGCAACAGGACAAAACACAACACACAAGTTAGATAGGGGGAAAGGAAATGTAATACATCCAAATAACTGCATTTGTCCAGAAGGTGTCTCTGTTGAGACAAGTCACAGACGAGGCAACATACTGTATAGTGGCTGGTAGATCAATGACGAGGTCAGGGATAGCAGGTAAAGCTGCCTCCAAGCTACCCTGGTTGCTAAGTAACTGAGTGTGGGTGTGTGTGTTATTGGCAGCCTCAGATTTCTCCGTTACCTCAACATCTAGTGTATAGTGGAGAAAACTGATATATATTAGAGTGTGCCATAGACGCACACAACACAGAGTATAATATGGCTTCATTCCTTTAATGATTCATCCACTTCTTCTGACTGGGCCTCTGTCTCTATGGAATGGAGGGTCTTCATTGACCACAACCTCCCCGCAAACTAAGACTGGACTGAAGATTTCAAAACATTGTTGCTTGGATATTCCCCTTTGGATTGTCAAGAGCTTTTGGACATTGAGTTCAGAGTGTAGGACACCCACCCACACTGTGGTGGTCTGGTTAGGGGTTCTGGAGAAAGTTTGGCCAGTAGTGAGTTGGCTCCATGCCAGGGCCTTTAGCTGCTCTTCAGGACACGTTCTCTCACTCTCTGCCCCTCCCTGAGACGCTTGTTGCACTGTGACCAGTCTATACACACCCAGTGGTGTGTGTGTGTGTGTGTGTGTGTGTGTGTGTGTGTGTGTGTGTGTGTGTATATACACGACAGGCCAAAGGGGGCCCTGTGCCTCCTATTGGTTGTGTTTGTCTCACTAAATAGGAGGTTGGTACAAACACACACACACACACACACAGTCTAAGGAAAGGACACAGTGTGCCAACAGTTAGGGGCAGGACCAGAATCCCAATTGGTTCTGACTAATGTTCCTATACTACATGTTACGCATTCTAGCAGTCTATAACCACATTGCATAGTTACATTACATGGTTACATTACATTGTTACATTACATGGTTACATTACATAGTTACATTACATGTTTACATCACATTACATGTTTACATTACATGGTTACGTTACATTACATGTTTACATCACATGGTTACATTACATGGTTACATTACATTACATGTTTACATTACATAGTTACATTACATTACATGGTTACCTTACATGTTTACATTACTTGGTTACATTACATGGTTACATTACATTACATGGTTACCTTACATGTTTACATTACATGTTTACATCACATGGTTACATTACATTACATGGTTACCTTACATGTTTACATTACATGGTTACGTTACATTACATGGTTACATTACATGGTTACATTACATTACATGGTTACCTTACATGTTTACATTACATGGTTACGTTACATTACATGTTTACATTACATGGTTACGTTACATTACATGTTTACATTACATGGTTACGTTACATTACATGTTTACATTACATGGTTACGTTACATTACATGTTTACATTACATGGTTACATTACATGGTTACATTACATTACATGGTTACCTTACATGTTTACATTACATGGTTACATTACATGGTTACATTACATTACATGTTTACATTACATGGTTACGTTACATTACATGTTTACATCACATGGTTACATTACATTACATGTTTACATCACATGGTTACATTACATGGTTACCTTACATGTTTACATTACATGGTTACATTACATTACATGTTTACATTACATGGTTACATTACATTACATGTTTACATCACATGGTTACATTACATTACATGTTTACATTACATGGTTACATTGCATGGTTACATTACATGTTTACGTTACATGGTTACATTACATTACATGTTTACATTACATGGTTACATTACATGGTTACATTACATGTTTACATTACACAGTTACAATACATTACATGTTTACATTACATGGTTACATTACATAGTTACATTACATTACATGTTTACATTACATGGTTACATTACATTACATGTTTACATTACATAGTTACATTACATTACATGTTTACATTACATAGTTACAATACATTACATGTTTACATTACACGGTTACATTACATGTTTACATTACATGGTTACATTACATGGTTACATTACATTACATGTTTACATTACATGGTTACATTACACATTCTGTATGAATGAGCAGTAAATCAGAACTCATTATGTATTATTTGTAGCACATAAATAATCAACAGTTCTGTCATCCTCTGATAGAAAAGGGCAAAACAACAGAGGCAGGGAGAGACAGGGAGAGACAGGGAGAGGCAGGGAAAGACAGGGAGAGACAGGCACAGAGAAAATAGCATGCCACTTCTCTCTAAGCAGCCTCTGTCTGTCTGTCTTAAGGGTAGAGCTTGGCTAGCTAAAGGGTCCTGTCTGTTTTGGAATAGCAACACACACACACACACACACACACACACACAAACGCTTATTTGACTTTGCGGAACAGTCAGTATGGCAAAATGTGCCCCTCCTATACACACACACACACACACACACACACACACACACAAATCATTACTAACTCTAACTCTATGTATCATTACCAACTCTATGTATCATTACTAACTCTATGTATCATTACTAACTCTATGTATCATTACTAACTCTATGTATCATTACTAACTCTATGCATCATTACCAACTCTATGTATCATTACTAACTCTATGTATCATTACTAACTATATGTATCATTACTAACTCTATGTATCATTACTAACTCTATGTATCATTACTAACTCTATGTATCATTACTAACTCTATGTATCATTACTAACTCTATGTATCATTACTAACTCTATGTATCATTACTAACTCTATGTATCATTACTAACTCTATGTTTCATTACTAACTCTATGTATCATTACTAACTCTATGTATCATTACTAACTCTATGTATCATTACTAACTCTATGTATCATTACTAACTCTATGCATCATTACCAACTCTATGTATCATTACTAACTCTATGTATCATTACTAACTATATGTATCATTACTAACTCTATGTATCATTACTAACTCTATGTATAATTACTAACTCTATGTATCATTACTAACTCTATGTATCATTACTAACTCTATGTATCATTACTAACTCTATGTATCATTACTAACTCTATGTATCATTACTAACTCTATGTATCATTACTAACTCTATGTATCATTACTAACTCTATGTATCATTACTAACTCTATGTACTAACTCTATGCATCCTTACTAACTCTATGCATCATTACTAACTCTATGCATCATTACTAACTCTCTGTATAATTACTAACTCTATGTACTAACTCTATGTATCATTACTAACTCTATGTATCATTACTAACTCTATGTACTAACTCTATGCATCCTTACTAACTCTATGCATCATTACTAACTCTATGCATCATTACTAACTCTCTGTATAATTACTAACTCTATGTACTAACTCTATGTATCATTACTAACTCTATGTATCATTACTAACTCTATGTATCATTACTAACTCTATGTATCATTCCTAACTCTATAAAGGTTCAATTCAAAATACCCCCTTTCAGCCATTTGTCCACACATACCACTCAATGAGATCTATAGCACCACTCTACCTCCAATGTCAACACTCCATATCCCTCCCTACCTAACCCAGGCCATGACCCCCCTGGTCCCTCGTTGTTACCCCAGCCCACTTCCTGTCCCCCCAGACCTCCTCCCTAGTCCACAGCCTCCCTCTCTGTCCTGTCCCCCTGGTTCTACCTTGATGGAAGAGTGGGCATAGAGCCTACCTTGATGGAAGAGTGGGCATAGAGCCTACCTTGATGGAAGAGTGGGCATAGAGCATGTCCTCCAGGGAGAAGTGGCAGCAGTGGTTGAGGTTGTCCCTACAGAACTCCTGCACCAGCTGCAGATTGTACAGACTGTCAGCCAGCGACATGGTCTCCTTCAGACAGATATCTGGAGGGTGGGGAGAGGAGAGAGCACAGGGGCGGAGTTAGAGTTTAAGGGTTTGTTTTCAAATATATCCGAAAAGCTTCAGCAATGCATCAATGGCTTGTTTGGGGTCACTTAGAAATGTCCTTTTTGAAAGAAAAGCACAAAAAAAATGTCCATCAAAATAACATCAAATTGATCAGAAATACAGTGTAGACATTGTTAATGTTGTAAATGACTGTTGTAGCTGGAAACGGCAGATTTTTAATGGAATATCTACATAGGCGTACAGAGGCCCATTATCAGCAACCATCACTCCTGTGTTCCAATGCCACGTTGTGTTAGCTCATCCAAGTTAATCATTTTAAAAGGCTAATTGATCATTAGAAAACCCTTTTGCAATTATGTTAAAGCAATAAAACTGGCCTTCTTTAGACTAGTTGAGTATCTGGAGCATCAGCATTTGTGGGTTCGATTACAGGCTCAAAATGGCCAGAAACAAATACCTTTCTTCTGAAACCCGTCAGTCTATTCTTGTTCTGAGAAATGAAGGCTATTCCATGCGAGAAATTGCCAAGAAACTGAAGATCTCGTACAGCGCTGTGTGCTACTCCCTTCACAGAACAGCTCAAACGGTCTCTAACCAGAATAGAAAGAGGAGTGGGAGGCCCCGGTGCACAACTGAGCAAGAGAACAAGTACATTAGAGTGTCTAGTTTGAGAAACAGACGCCTCACAAGTCCTCAACTGGCAGCTTCATTAAATAGTACCTGCAAAACACCAGTCTCAACATCAACAGTGAAGAGGCGACTCCGGGATGCTGGCCTTCTAGGCCTTCTAGTTCCTCTGTTCCTCTGTTCTTTTTCCCATCTTAATCTTTTATTTTATTGGCCAGTCTGAGATATGGCTTTTTCTTTTCAACTCTGCCTAGAAGGCCAGCATCCTGGAGTCGCCTCTTCACAGTTGACGTTGAGACTGGTGTTTTGTGGGTACTATTTAATGAAGCTGCCAGTTGGAACACAGAAGTGATGGTTGCTGATAACGGGCCTCTGTACGCCTATTCCATAAAATAATCAGCCGTTTCCAGCTACAATAGTCATTTACAACAATAACAGTGTCTACACTGTATTTCTGTTATTTTAATGGACAAAAAAATGTGCATTTCTTTCAAAAACAAGGACATTTCTAAGTGACCCCAAACTTTTGAACGGTAGTGTACGTATACAGTTTATACAATATATATTATTGAGAGTGACCATGGTCTGTCTTAAAAACATTGAAATGTATTTGCATTTGTACTTTATTAGAAATGTATCTTTTATAAAGTATTTAGTATTATTTGTAGTATTTGGCCAGAATATCAGTGGGAGGAGGCAGGGTTAGAAGGCAGGGTCGGGGGCAGTGAACATCTGATAGTAGCACACAGAGCCATCTATATTTGACTGGGCACAAGTAGAGGGAGTGGAAATGTTTATCTTTCAATAAATAAGTCAACATTCTTCATCCAACGGACTATGTTGCTATTAACTCCTGACCAATCACGTCTTAGCCTGGCCCTGGGGCATTATTGGAATAGTGGGTGGAGTCTGGCCCACTGGCTACTGTATAAACAGGCTCAAAACTGAAACATGCCACTAATATCTCTCTCTCTCTCTCTCTCTCTCTCTCTCTCTCTCTCTCTCTCTCTCTCTCTCTCTCTCTCTCACCCTCTCTCTCTCACCCTCTCCCCATCTGTCTCTTTTGGGGTGGCAGGTAGCCTAGTGGTTAGAGCTTGAATCCCCGAGCTGACAAGGTAACAATCTGTCGTTCTGCCCCTGAACAAGGCTGTTAACCCACTGTTCTCCTGAACAAGGTAGTTAACCCACTGTTCCCCTGAACAAGGCAGTTAACCCACTGTGCCCCTGAACAAGGTAGTTAACCCACTGTTCCCCTGAACAAGGTAGATAACCCACTGTTCCCCTGAACAAGGCAGTTAACCCACTGTTCCCCTGAACAAGGCAGTTAACCCACTGTTCCCCTGAACAAGGTAGTTAACCCACTGTTCCCCTGAACAAGGCAGTTAACCCACTGTTCCCCTGAACAAGGTAGTTAACCCACTGTTCCCCTGAACAAGGCTGTTAACCCACTGTTCCCCTGAACAAGGTAGTTAACCCACTGTTCCCCTGAACAAGGTAGTTAACCCACTGTTCCCCTGAACAAGGTAGTTAACCCACTGTTCCCCTGAACAAGGTAGTTAACCCACTGTTCCCCTGAACAAGGTAGTTAACCCACTGTTCCCCTGAACAAGGTAGTTAACCCACTGTTCCCCTGAACAAGGCAGTTAACCCACTGTTCCCCTGAACAAGGCAGTTAACCCACTGTTCCCCTGAACAAGGTAGTTAACCCACTGTTCCCCTGAACAAGGCAGTTAACCCACTGTTCCCCTGAACAAGGCAGTTAACCCACTGTTCCCCTGAACAAGGTAGTTAACCCACTGTGCCCCTGAACAAGGCAGTTAACCCACTGTTCCCCTGAACAAGGTAGTTAACCCACTGTTCCCCTGAACAAGGTAGTTAACCCACTGTGCCCCTGAACAAGGTAGTTAACCCACTGTTCCCCTGAACAAGGTAGTTAACCCACTGTTCCCCTGAACAAGGTAGTTAACCCACTGTTCCCCTGAACAAGGTAGCTAACCCACTGTTCCCCTGAACAAGGCAGTTAACCCACTGTTCCCCTGAACAAGGTAGTTAACCCACTGTTCCCCTGAACAAGGCAGTTAACCCACTGTTCCCCTGAACAAGGTAGTTAACCCACTGTTCCCCTGAACAAGGTAGTTAACCCACTGTTCCCCTGAACAAGGCAGTTAACCCACTGTTCCCCTGAACAAGGCAGTTAACCCACTGTTCCCCTGGACAAGGCAGTTAACCCACTGTTCCCCTGAACAAGGCAGTTAACCCACTGTTCCCCTGAACAAGGCAGTTAACCCACTGTTCCCCTGAACAAGGCAGTTAACCCACTGTTCCCCTGAACAAGGCAGTTAACCCACTGTTCTTAACTGACTCGCCTAGTTAAATAAAGGTTAAATACAAAAACTCTCCACCCTCTCTCTCTCTTTCCCTCATATCTTTCATTGCCCCCCCTCTCTCTAACTTTCTCTCCATCTCTCTCTGTCTCTTCCTCCCCACTCTCTCATGTCTCTCCATCTCTCTCTGTCTCTTCCTCCCCACTCTCTCATGTCTCTGCTCCCCTCTCTCTCTCCTACGCTATCTCTCATGATATGTATTTCACTCAGGTTTAATTGTTCATCCCCAAATGACACCATTATTATTGCATAAACCTGAACCTCATGGACTCTTTGACGTTGTTGGCCAACTTGTACACATTGACTTCATCACTAGGGGCTAATCTTCTTTCCAATGGAATCATTCTGGATCATATCTACTGGGCAGGATGGAGGAGAAGCTATTCTCTCTCTTCTCTCTGTGTGTGTGTTAGGTATTATCTCTCTTCTCTCTGTGTGTGTGTGTGTGTGTGTGTGAGCTATTCTCTCTCTTCTCTCTGTGTGTGTGTTAGCTATTCTCTCTCTTCTCTCTGTGTGTGTGTTAGCTATACTCTCTCTTCTCTCTGTGTGTGTGAGCTATTCTCTCTCTTCTCTCTGTGTGTGTGTTAGCTATTCTCTCTCTTCTCTCTGTGTGTGTGTTAGGTATTCTCTCTCTTCTCTCTGTGTGTGTGTGTGTGTGAGCTATTCTCTCTCTTCTCTCTGTGTGTGTGTGTGTGTGAGCTATTCTCTCTCTTCTCTCTGTGTGTGTGTTAGCTATTCTCTCTCTTCTCTCTGTGTGTGTGTTAGCTATACTCTCTCTTCGCTCTGTGTGTGTGTTAGCTATACTCTCTCTTCTCTCTGTGTGTGTGTTAGCTATACTCTCTCTTCTCTCTGTGTGTGTTAGCTATACTCTCTCTTCTCTCTGTGTGTGTGTTAGCTATACTCTCTCTTCTCTCTGTGTGTGTGTTAGCTATACTCTCTCTTCTCTCTGTGTGTGTGTGTGTGAGCTATTCTCTCTCTTCTCTCTGTGTGTGTGTTAGCTATTCTCTCTCTTCTCTCTGTGTGTGTGTTAGCTATACTCTCTCTTCTCTCTGTGTGTGTGTTAGCTATACTCTCTCTTCTCTCTGTGTGTGTGTTAGCTATACTCTCTCTTCTCTCTGTGTGTGTGTTAGCTATACTCTCTCTTCTCTCTGTGTGTGTGTTAGCTATACTCTCTCTTCTCTCTGTGTGTGTGTTAGCTATACTCTCTCTTCTCTCTGTGTGTGTGTTAGCTATACTCTCTCTTCTCTCTGTGTGTGTGTTAGCTATACTCTCTCTTCTCTGTGTGTGTGTGTGTTAGCTATACTCTCTCTTCTCTGTGTGTGTCTGTTAGCTATACTCTCTCTTCTCTCTGTGTGTCTGTTAGCTATTCTCTCTCTTCTCTCTGTGTGTGTGTTAGCTATACTCTCTCTTCTCTCTGTGTGTGTGTTAGCTATACTCTCTCTTCTCTCTGTGTGTGTGTTAGCTATACTCTCTCTTCTCTCTGTGTGTGTTAGCTATTCTCTCTTCTCTCTGTGTGTGTTAGCTATTCTCTCTCTTCTCTGTGTGTGTTAGCTATTCTCTCTCTCTCTCTCTCTGTATGTGTTAGCTATTCTCTCTCTCTGTGTGTGCTAGCTATTCTTTCTCTTCTCTGTGTGTGTTAGCTATTCTTTCTCTTCTCTGTGTGTGCTAGCTATTCTTTCTCTTCTCTGTGTGTGTTAGCTATTCTCTCTCTTCTGTGTGTGTTAGCTATTCTCTCTCTTCTCTCTTCTCTGTGTGTTAGCTATTCTCTGTAAGACTGAGATCATGGTGATAAGAGAGGTTCCTGTCAGCTGACAGGAATTTCAAGGTCAGGGGTCACTGTCACTGTTGTCTGCATGTCTAATGAAAAAAACAATATTGCTGTTGATGGTACTTTGACAACATCAATGATTTTAATTCATAAATGCAACGAGTCCATTTGGAATCCCTTTACAGCTGTTATCTGAATACTTGGACACAACAGTTGGCTGTAAATTATTTTTCTATTTTAAATAAATGTTGTGATTTTCAAACGGGAAAAACACATGTGGTTATGTAATGACAGGGTCAGGGGAAAGGTCATACCGTGGGGAAATTCCCTCTTCAGTTGTCTGTGAGTCTAATGGTTGAAACAATGTAGCTATTGATGCTACTGGTAATGGTATCTTTTTCATTTACAAGTAATAATTTTCTTGAGCCCTGAGGTAATTCTGTTCCTAAACAGTCCCTCTCTAATACTTCAACAGCTGTTGGATGCATACTGTCACCTTATAGCTATCATATTGTCCAGCAAATATATTGTTTGCTGTGATTGAATGCCATATTTTCTAATATAACTAATTTCTGTGATTCTGGCCCAACTTCACCTATGCTCATCTGGCCAAACACTTGTGTAACGACAGCCTACTGTACTTTCCATTCTGAGTTACGTTACTGTAAAGCAGACCAACTAGAGAAGGCTACAGGTATGAAGTGATAGAATAATCCTCCTGTACGGTACCTTCCAGTCTGATGGACGTTGTGCAGTAGAAGTGAAGGAGTGCGGCCAGGGCACAGCCGTCTGTGTTGTCCTTCAGCAGATTGTCCACCAGGGGGAGTGATGGAGCTGCCCTCTGCTGGGCATACTCCCTCCTGTAGCGCGCCTGTAGCCATGGCAACAACAACACGGAGAGATAACGGTCAGTGACAGTTAATGTATGGAATCAGAGTAAGGAGAGGGACGTATGGATGTATATAAAGGCTCCTCACACTCAAATGTACACAAGCACTCTTTGTCACGCACAGATGCACTGTCACAGACACACAGACACATGCACGCACGCACACACGCACGCACGCACACGCGCACACACACACACACACACACACACACACACTAGTTTGTAGAGACATTGATGCCATCCTTACTAGGCTACGATGCCCTCTTTATTAGGCTACGATGCCATCTTTACTAGGATACGATGCCCTCTTCACTAGGCTACGATGCCATCTTCACTAGGCTACGATGCCATCTTTACTAGGATACGATGCCATCTATACTAGGATACGATGCCATCTTTACTAGGCCACAATACCATCTTTACTAGGATACGATGCCATCTTAACTAGGCTACAATGCCATCTTCACTAGGCTACGATGCCATCTTTACTAGGCTACGATGCCATCTTCACTAAGCTATGATGCCATCTTTACTAAGCTACGATGCCATCTTTACTAGGCTACGATGCCCTCTTAACTAGGCTACGATGCCATCTTCACTAGGCTACGATGCCATCTTTACTAGGCTACGATGCCATCTTTACTAGGATACGATGCCATCTTTACAAGGATAAGATGCCATCTTTACTAGGATACGATGCCATCTTTACTAGGCTACGATGCCCTCTTTACTAGGCTACGATGCCATCTTTACTAGGCTACGATGCCATCTTTACTAGGCTACGATGCCATCTTTACTAGGCTACGATGCCATCTTTACTAGGCTACGATGCCATCTTTGCTAGGTTACAATACCATCTTTACTAGGCTACGATGCCATCTTTACTAGGCTACGATGCCATCATTACTAGGTTACAATACCATCTTTACTAGGCTACGATGCCATCTTTACTAGGCTACGATGCCATCTTTACTAGGATACGATGCCATCTATACTAGGATACGATGCCATCTTTACAAGGATACGATGCCATCTTTACTAGGCTACGATGCCATCTTTACAAGGATACGATGCCATCTTTACTAGGATACGATGCCATCTTTACTAGGCTACGATGCCATCTTTACTAGGCTACGATGCCATCATTACTAGGTTACAATACCATCTTTACTAGGCTACGATGCCATCTTTACAAGGATACGATGCCATCTTTACTAGGATACGATGCCATCTTTACTAGGCTATGATGCCATCTTTACTAGGCTACGATGCCATCATTACTAGGTTACAATACCATCTTTACTAGGCTACGATGCCATCTTTACTAGGCTACGATGCCATCTTTACTAGGCTACGATGCCATCTTTACTAGGCTACGATGCCATCTTTACTAGGATACGATGCCCTCTTAACTAGGCTACGATGCCATCTTTACTAGGTTACTTGACATTGTCCTGTACGGCATAGATGCTGTATCGTTATTGAATGAAAAAACAGTCAGGCAAACAGGCTACACATCCACTGTAACTACACCTAGGTCTTACTGTTCATTGATTGACACATTGATCTACATTGATCTACATCAATCTCAATCTACTGTTCTACAGTATCCTACAGGTATAAATCTACTGTTCTACAGTATCCTACAGGTATAAATCTACTGTTCTACAGTACCCTACAGGTATAAATCTACTGTTCTACAGTACCCTACAGGTATAAATCTACTGTTCTACAGTATCCTACAGGTATAAATCTACTGTTCTACAGTATCCTACAGGTATAAATCTACTGTTCTACAGTATCCTACAGGTATAAATCTACTGTTCTACAGTATCCTACAGGTATAAATCTACTGTTCTACAGGTATAAATCTACTGTTCTACAGTATCCTACAGGTATAAATCTACTGTTCTACAGGTATAAATCTACCGTTCTACAGTACCCTACAGGTATAAATCTACTGTTCTACAGGTATAAATCTACTGTTCTACAGTATCCTACAGGTATAAATCTACTGTTCTACAGGTATAAATCTACTGTTCTACAGTATCCTACAGGTATAAATCTACTGTTCTACAGTATCCTACAGGTATAAATCTACTGTTCTACAGTATCCTACAGGTATAAATCT
Source organism: Oncorhynchus mykiss (assembly GCF_057628025.1). NCBI lineage: Eukaryota > Metazoa > Chordata > Actinopteri > Salmoniformes > Salmonidae > Oncorhynchus > Oncorhynchus mykiss. The sequence continues at coordinate 81,781,537 of NC_143029.1, forward strand.
ATTGTTCTACAGTATCCTACAGGTATAAATCTACTGTTCTACAGTATCCTACAGGTATAAATCTACTGTTCTACAGTATCCTACAGGTATAAATCTACTGTTCTACAGTACCCTACAGGTATAAATCTACTGTTCTACAGTATCCTACAGGTATAAATCTACTGTTCTACAGTATCCTATAGGTATAAATCTACTGTTCTACAGTATCCTACAGGTATAAATCTACTGTTCTACAGGTATAAATCTACTGTTCTACAGTATCCTACAGGTATAAATCTACTGTTCTACAGTATCCTACAGGTATAAATCTACTGTTCTACAGTATCCTATAGGTATAAATCTACTGTTCTACAGTATCCTACAGGTATAAATCTACTGTTCTACAGTATCCTACAGGTATAAATCTACTGTTCTACAGTATCCTATAGGTATAAATCTACTGTTCTACAGGTATAAATCTACTGTTCTACAGGTATAAATCTACTGTTCTACAGTATCCTACAGGTATAAATCTACTGTTCTACAGGTATAAATCTACTGTTCTACAGTATCCTATAGGTATAAATCTACTGTTCTACAGTATCCTACAGGTATAAATCTACTGTTCTACAGGTATAAATCTACTGTTCTACAGTATCCTACAGGTATAAATCTACTGTTCTACAGTATCCTACAGGTATAAATCTACTGTTCTACAGTATCCTATAGGTATAAATCTACTGTTCTACAGTATCCTACAGGTATAAATCTACTGTTCTACAGTATCCTACAGGTATAAATCTACTGTTCTACAGTATCCTATAGGTATAAATCTACTGTTCTACAGGTATAAATCTACTGTTCTACAGTATCCTACAGGTATAAATCTACTGTTCTACAGTATCCTACAGGTATAAATCTACTGTTCTACAGTATCCTACAGGTATAAATCTACTGTTCTACAGTATCCTACAGGTATAAATCTACTGTTCTACAGTATCCTATAGGTATAAATCTACTGTTCTACAGGTATAAATCTACTGTTCTACAGGTATAAATCTACTGTTCTACAGGTATAAATCTACTGTTCTACAGTATCCTACAGGTATAAATCTACTGTTCTACAGTATCCTACAGGTATAAATCTACTGTTCTACAGGTATAAATCTACTGTTCTACAGGTATAAATCTACTGTTCTACAGTATCCTACAGGTATAAATCTACTGTTCTACAGTATCCTACAGGTATAAATCTACTGTTCTACAGGTATAAATCTACTGTTCTACAGGTATAAATCTACTGTTCTACAGTATCCTACAGGTATAAATCTACTGTTCTACAGGTATAAATCTACTGTTCTACAGTATCCTACAGGTATAAATCTACTGTTCTACAGGTATAAATCTACTGTTGTACAGTATCCTACAGGTATAAATCTACTGTTCTACAGGTATAAATCTACTGTTCTACAGGTATAAATCTACTGTTCTACAGTATTCTACAGGTATAAATCTACTGTTCTACAGTATCCTATAGGTATAAATCTACTGTTCTACAGTATTCTACAGGTATAAATCTACTGTTCTACAGTATTCTACAGGTATAAATCTACTGTTCTACAGTATCCTACAGGTATAAATCTACTGTTCTACAGTATCCTATAGGTATAAATCTACTGTTCTACAGTATTCTACAGGTATAAATCTACTGTTCTACAGGTATAAATCTACTGTTCTACAGTATTCTACAGGTATAAATCTACTGTTCTACAGTATCCTATAGGTATAAATCTACTGTTCTACAGTATTCTACAGGTATAAATCTACTGTTCTACAGTATTCTACAGGTATAAATCTACTGTTCTACAGTATTCTACAGGTATAAATCTACTGTTCTACAGTATCCTACAGGTATAAATCTACTGTTCTACAGTATCCTATAGGTATAAATCTACTGTTCTACAGGTATAAATCTACTGTTCTACAGTATCCTACAGGTATAAATCTACTGTTCTATAGGTATAAATCTACTGTTCTACAGTATCCTACAGGTCTAAATCTACTGTTCTACAGTATCCTACAGGTATAAATCTACTGTTCTACAGTATCCTACAGGTATAAATCTACTGTTCTACAGTATCCTATAGGTATAAATCTACTGTTCTACAGGTATAAATCTACTGTTCTACAGTATCCTACAGGTATAAATCTACTGTTCTATAGGTATAAATCTACTGTTCTACAGTATCCTACAGGTATAAATCTACTGTTCTACAGTATCCTACAGGTATAAATCTACTGTTCTACAGTATCCTATAGGTATAAATCTACTGTTCTACAGTATCCTACAGGTATAAATCTACTGTTCTATAGGTATAAATCTACTGTTCTACAGTATCCTACAGGTATAAATCTACTGTTCTACAGTATCCTACAGGTATACATCTAATGTTCTACAGTACCCTACAGGTATAAATCTACTGTTCTACAGTATCCTATAGGTATAAATCTACTGTTCTACAGGTATAAATCTACTGTTCTACAGTATCCTACAGGTATAACTCAACTGTTCTACAGGTAAAAATCTACTGTTCTACAGTATCCTACAGGTATAAATCTACTGTTCTACAGGTATAAATCTACTGTTCTACAGTATCCTACAGGTATAAATCTACTGTTCTACAGGTATAAATCTACTGTTCTACAGGTATAAATCTACTGTTCTACAGTATCCTACAGGTATAACTCAACTGTTCTACAGTATCCTACAGGTATAAATCTACTGTTCTACAGTACCCTACAGGTATAAATCTACTGTTCTACAGTATCCTACAGGTATAAATCTACTGTTCTACAGGTATAAATCTACTGTTCTACAGTATCCTACAGGTATAAATCTACTGTTCTACAGTATCCTACAGGTATAAATCTACTGTTCTACAGGTATAAATCTACTGTTCTACAGTATCCTACAGGTATTAATCTACTGTTCTACAGTATCCTACAGGTATAAATCTACTGTTCTACAGTATCCTACAGGTATAAATCTACTGTTCTACAGGTATAAATCTACTGTTCTACAGTATCCTACAGGTATAAATCTACTGTTCTACAGGTATAAATCTACTGTTCGACAGTATCCTACAGGTATAAATCTACTGTTCTACAGGTATAAATCTACTGTTCTACAGTATCCTATAGGTATAAATCTACTGTTCTACAGTATCCTACAGGTATAAATCTACTGTTCTACAGGTATAAATCTACTGTTCTACAGTATCCTATAGGTATAAATCTACTGTTCTACAGTATCCTACAGGTATAAATCTACTGTTCTACAGTATCCTACAGGTATAAATCTACTGTTCTACAGTATCCTACAGGTATAAATCTACTGTTCTACAGTATCCTATAGGTATAAATCTACTGTTCTACAGGTATAAATCTACTGTTCTACAGTATCCTACAGGTATAAATCTACTGTTCTACAGGTATAAATCTACTGTTCTACAGGTATAAATCTACTGTTCTACAGTATCCTATAGGTATAAATCTACTGTTCTACAGTATCCTACAGGTATAAATCTACTGTTCTACAGTATCCTACAGGTATAAATCTACTGTTCTACAGTATCCTACAGGTATAAATCTACTGTTCTACAGTATCCTACAGGTATAAATCTACTGTTCTACAGTATCCTACAGGTATAAATCTACTGTTCTACAGGTATAAATCTACTGTTCTACAGGTATAAATCTACTGTTCTACAGTATCCTACAGGTATAACTCAACTGTTCTACAGTATCCTACAGGTATAAATCTACTGTTCTACAGTATCCTACAGGTATAAATCTACTGTTCTACAGTATCCTACAGGTATAAATCTACTGTTCTACAGTATCCTATAGGTATAAATCTACTGTTCTACAGTATCCTACAGGTATAAATCTACTGTTCTACAGGTATAAATCTACTGTTCTACAGTATCCTATAGGTATAAATCTACTGTTCTACAGTATCCTACAGGTATAAATCTACTGTTCTACAGTATCCTACAGGTATAAATCTACTGTTCTACAGTATCCTACAGGTATAAATCTACTGTTCTACAGTATCCTACAGGTATAAATCTACTGTTCTACAGTATCCTACAGGTATAAATCTACTGTTCTACAGTACCCTACAGGTATAAATCTACTGTTCTACAGTATCCTACAGGTATAAATCTACTGTTCTACAGGTATAAATCTACTGTTCTACAGGTATAAATCTACTGTTCTACAGGTATAAATCTACTGTTCTACAGTATCCTACAGGTATAACTCAACTGTTCTACAGTATCCTACAGGTATAAATCTACTGTTCTACAGTATCCTACAGGTATAAATCTACTCTTCTACAGTATCCTACAGGTATAAATCTACTGTTCTACAGTATCCTATAGGTATAAATCTACTGTTCTACAGTATCCTACAGGTATAAATCTACTGTTCTACAGGTATAAATCTACTGTTTTACAGTATCCTACAGGTATAAATCTACTGTTCTACAGTATCCTACAGGTATAAATCTACTGTTCTACAGTATCCTACAGGTATAAATCTACTGTTCTACAGTATCCTACAGGTATAAATCTACTGTTCTACAGTATCCTACAGGTATAAATCTACTGTTCTACAGTATCCTATAGGTATAAATCTACTGTTCTTCAGGTATAAATCTACTGTTCTACAGTATCCTACAGGTATAACGCAACTGTTCTACAGGTATAAATCTACTGTTCTACAGTATCCTACAGGTATAAATCTACTGTTCTACAGTATCCTACAGGTATAAATCTACTGTTCTACAGGTATAAATCTACTGTTCTACAGGTATAAATCTACTGTTCTACAGTATCCTACAGGTATAACTCAACTGTTCTACAGTATCCTACAGGTATAAATCTACTGTTCTACAGTATCCTACAGGTATAAATCTACTGTTCTACAGTATCCTACAGGTATAACTCAACTGTTCTACAGTATCCTACAGGTATAAATCTACTGTTCTACAGGTATAAATCTACTGTTCTACAGTATCCTACAGGTATAAATCTACTGTTCTACAGTATCCTATAGGTATAAATCTACTGTTCTACAGTATCCTACAGGTATAAATCTACTGTTCTACAGGTATAAATCTACTGTTCTACAGGTATAAATCTACTGTTCTACAGTATCCTATAGGTATAAATCTACTGTTCTACAGTATCCTACAGGTATAAATCTACTGTTCTACAGTATCCTACAGGTATAAATCTACTGTTCTACAGTATCCTACAGGTATAAATCTACTGTTCTACAGTATCCTACAGGTATAAATCTACTGTTCTACAGTATCCTACAGGTATAAATCTACTGTTCTACAGGTATAAATCTACTGTTCTACAGTATCCTACAGGTATAACTCAACTGTTCTACAGTATCCTACAGGTATAAATCTACTGTTCTACAGTATCCTACAGGTATAAATCTACTGTTCTACAGTATCCTACAGGTATAAATCTACTGTTCTACAGTATCCTATAGGTATAAATCTACTGTTCTACAGTATCCTACAGGTATAAATCTACTGTTCTACAGTATCCTACAGGTATAAATCTACTGTTCTACAGTATCCTACAGGTATAAATCTACTGTTCTACAGTATCCTACAGGTATAAATCTACTGTTCTACAGTATCCTATAGGTATAAATCTACTGTTCTTCAGGTATAAATCTACTGTTCTACAGTATCCTACAGGTATAAATCTACTGTTCTACAGTATCCTACAGGTATAAATCTACTGTTCTACAGGTATAAATCTACTGTTCTACAGGTATAAATCTACTGTTCTACAGTATCCTACAGGTATAACTCAACTGTTCTACAGTATCCTACAGGTATAAATCTACTGTTCTACAGTATCCTACAGGTATAACTCAACTGTTCTACAGTATCCTACAGGTATAAATCTACTGTTCTACAGTACCCTACAGGTATAAATCTACTGTTCTACAGTATCCTACAGGTATAAATCTACTGTTCTACAGGTATAAATCTACTGTTCTACAGTATCCTATAGGTATAAATCTACTGTTCTTCAGGTATAAATCTACTGTTCTACAGTATCCTACAGGTATAACGCAACTGTTCTACAGGTATAAATCTACTGTTCTACAGTATCCTACAGGTATAAATCTACTGTTCTACAGTATCCTACAGGTATAAATCTACTGTTCTACAGGTATAAATCTACTGTTCTACAGGTATAAATCTACTGTTCTACAGTATCCTACAGGTATAACTCAACTGTTCTACAGTATCCTACAGGTATAAATCTACTGTTCTACAGTATCCTACAGGTATAAATCTACTGTTCTACAGTATCCTACAGGTATAACTCAACTGTTCTACAGTATCCTACAGGTATAAATCTACTGTTCTACAGTACCCTACAGGTATAAATCTACTGTTCTACAGTATCCTACAGGTATAAATCTACTGTTCTACAGGTATAAATCTACTGTTCTACAGTATCCTACAGGTATAAATCTACTGTTCTACAGTATCCTACAGGTATAAATCTACTGTTCTACAGTATCCTATAGGTATAAATCTACTGTTCTACAGTATCCTACAGGTATAAATCTACTGTTCTACAGTATCCTACAGGTATAAATCTACTGTTCTACAGTATCCTACAGGTATAAATCTACTGTTCTACAGTATCCTATAGGTATAAATCTACTGTTCTACAGTATCCTACAGGTATAAATCTACTGTTCTACAGGTATAAATCTACTGTTCTACAGGTATAAATCTACTGTTCTACAGTATCCTATAGGTATAAATCTACTGTTCTACAGTATCCTACAGGTATAAATCTACTGTTCTACAGTATCCTACAGGTATAAATCTACTGTTCTACAGTATCCTACAGGTATAAATCTACTGTTCTACAGTATCCTACAGGTATAAATCTACTGTTCTACAGTATCCTACAGGTATAAATCTACTGTTCTACAGGTATAAATCTACTGTTCTACAGTATCCTACAGGTATAACTCAACTGTTCTACAGTATCCTACAGGTATAAATCTACTGTTCTACAGTATCCTACAGGTATAAATCTACTGTTCTACAGTATCCTACAGGTATAAATCTACTGTTCTACAGTATCCTATAGGTATAAATCTACTGTTCTACAGTATCCTACAGGTATAAATCTACTGTTCTACAGGTATAAATCTACTGTTCTACAGTATCCTACAGGTATAAATCTACTGTTCTACAGTATCCTACAGGTATAAATCTACTGTTCTACAGTATCCTACAGGTATAAATCTACTGTTCTACAGTATCCTACAGGTATAAATCTACTGTTCTACAGTATCCTATAGGTATAAATCTACTGTTCTTCAGGTATAAATCTACTGTTCTACAGTATCCTACAGGTATAACGCAACTGTTCTACAGGTATAAATCTACTGTTCTACAGTATCCTACAGGTATAAATCTACTGTTCTACAGTATCCTACAGGTATAAATCTACTGTTCTACAGGTATAAATCTACTGTTCTACAGGTATAAATCTACTGTTCTACAGTATCCTACAGGTATAACTCAACTGTTCTACAGTATCCTACAGGTATAAATCTACTGTTCTACAGTATCCTACAGGTATAAATCTACTGTTCTACAGTATCCTACAGGTATAACTCAACTGTTCTACAGTATCCTACAGGTATAAATCTACTGTTCTACAGTACCCTACAGGTATAAATCTACTGTTCTACAGTATCCTACAGGTATAAATCTACTGTTCTACAGGTATAAATCTACTGTTCTACAGTATCCTACAGGTATAAATCTACTGTTCTACAGTATCCTACAGGTATAAATCTACTGTTCTACAGTATCCTACAGGTATAAATCTACTGTTCTACAGTATCCTACAGGTATAAATCTACTGTTCTACAGTATCCTACAGGTATAAATCTACTGTTCTACAGTATCCTACAGGTATAAATCTACTGTTCTACAGTATCCTACAGGTATAAATCTACTGTTCTACAGTATCCTACAGGTATAAATCTACTGTTCTACAGTATCCTACAGGTATAAATCTACTGTTCTACAGCATCCTACAGGTATAAATCTACTGTTCTACAGGTATAAATCTACTGTTCTACAGTATCCTACAGGTATAAATCTACTGTTCTACAGTATCCTACAGGTATAAATCTACTGTTCTACAGTACCCTACAGGTATAAATCTACTGTTCTACAGTATCCTACAGGTATAAATCTACTGTTCTACAGTATCCTACAGGTATAAATCTACTGTTCTACAGGTATAAATCTACTGTTCTACAGGTATAAATCTACTGTTCTACAGGTATAAATCTACTGTTCTACAGTACCCTACAGGTATAAATCTACTGTTCTACAGTACCCTACAGGTATAAATCTACTGTTCTACAGTATCCTACAGGTATAAATCTACTGTTCTACAGTATCCTACAGGTATAAATCTACTGTTCTACAGGTATAAATCTACTGTTCTACAGGTATAAATCTACTGTTCTACAGTATCCTACAGGTATAAATCTACTGTTCTACAGTACCCTACAGGTATAAATCTACTGTTCTACAGTATCCTACAGGTATAAATCTACTGTTCTACAGTATCCTACAGGTATAAATCTACTGTTCTACAGGTATAAATCTACTGTTCTACAGGTATAAATCTACTGTTCTACAGGTATAAATCTACTGTTCTACAGTATCCTACAGGTATAAATCTACTGTTCTACAGTACCCTACAGGTACACGTGGTGTCCTGCAGACGGAGATACACTGAGTGTAAAAAACATGAAGAACACCTGCTCTTTCCATGACATAAACTGAACTAAAGGACTCAGACAAATGACAAACAAGATTCTCTGGTCTGATGAAACCAAGATTGAAGTCTTTGGCCTGAATGCCAAGCGTCACATCTGGAAGAAACCTGGCACCATCCTTACGGTGAAGCATGGTGGTGGCAGCATCATGCTGTGGGGATGTTTTTCAGCAGCAGGACTGGGAGACTAGTCAGGATCGAGGGAAAGGTGAATGGAGCAAAGTACAGAGAGATCCTTGATGAAAACCTGCTCCAGAGCGCTCAGGACCTCAGACTGGGGCAAAGGTTGACCTTCCAACAGGACAATGACCCTAAGCACACAGCCAAGACAATGTAGGAGTGGCTTCGGAACAAGTCTCTGAATGTCCTTGAGTGGCCCAGCCAGAACCCACACTTTAACCCGATCGAACATCTATGGAGAGACCTGAAAACAGCTGTGCAGCAACACTCCCCATCCAACCGGACAGAGCTTGAGAGGATCTTCGGAGAGGAATGGGAGAAACTCTCCAAATACAGGTGGGCCAAGCTTGTAACGTCATACCCAAGAAGATGTGAGGCTGTAATCACAGTCAAACGTGCTCCAAGAAAGTACTGAGTGAAGGGTCTGAATACTTATGTAAATGTGATATCAGTTTTTATTTGTAATAAATGTGCATAAAAAATTTTTAAAAAAAAAGATTTTCTCTTTGGCATTATGGGGTATTGTGTGTAGACAGATGAGAAAAAAATACTATTTAATCAACTTTAGAATAAGGCTGTAACGTAACAAAATGTCAAGGGGTCAGAATACTTTCCCAGTAATGCTAGTTAGTGCTAGTTTGACCACCATCTTTGAGAAGCATTTGATAGCCTTCAATAGTGGCTGTACTAGAGATTTTAAAACCTTTTTTTGTAAGAACATAGTATATGGGACTGATATTAAGAAATTTTGCCTGATTACTTGGCTTAATATTATGGTGTTTCTATTCCAAGAAAAACGGCGTGGCGGTCGGGAATAGGCTACAGTACTTGGCTATTTAGCTAAAGAATCCCCATGTCATGCGGGAGACCGGGGTTCAATTCCCCAACGGGGAGGAAGGAGTAGGCTGTCCTTGTCAATAAGAATTTGTTCTTAACTGAATTTCCTAGTTAAATAAAGGTTACACTAAGAGCATAACATTTCTAATTGTAGTCTAACCAATACCCAAACAGATATTCAGTCAAAATAAAATCTCATTGATTTTTCAAGACCAGGCCCCGTGCTCGTCTCAGAGAAGTGCGAAACGGTGCTAAAATAGTTGTAGGCTTTTGCTTCAAATCCTATTGTTTCTAACTTCAATATGCTCTTTAAATAAATAAGACCTACACCATATTTAACAGCACATTACTCAACACTAGTGACTCACGTCGCCTTCTGTAGGCTTACAGTATATCGAAAAATATGACGTGACTCTCCGCCAATAATTACACCAAAAGCCGCCTCATGGGTCTCCAGGTGGCGGCCGACACGGGTATCTGTAGCAACGCATTTTTTGCATTGCGATGCGGTGACTTAGATACATCCACAAAGTATCAAAATACAGAGAGGTGTTGGTAAAGGTATATTGTCCTGCTAATAGCCCATAATGGGCTATTATAATACTGTACATGGCGTCCAGGTCAGGATCACCAAAACATTTCTTTATTAAAGACTATCAGAAAGAATGTTGGTACTTATTTATTTTGATGCAAAGCCATGAATGAGTGAGTCACTCAGCTTTATGTAGGTGCCACTATATATGACTGTGCCATCAACTTGATAATATATAATGATATTTTGGAGGTTATTTCGTTTTTAAAAAATGAAAGTGAGCGATTGTAATCTGAATAAAGGCCAAAATAATATTTGTAAAGGCCAAAACATTTATTTTTGTTTTTAGTGGGAGAGAAATGCTGGGCCAATTGTGTACCACCCTATGAGACTCCCAATCACAGTCAGATGTGATACATAATAATACTTTGTGTGGTATTATTTGTTTTGTCTTTTCTGGTGGATTAAACTGAACCAATCACAGCCAGTTGTGATACAGCCAACCTAACTTAGAAATACATTTGATGATAGAACTCTTCCCCTAACCTCCTTCCAGGCAAGTCTATTGTCCAGCTACCTGCTAATAGCCATAATGGCGCTGTACAACGTGACCGTGTGTGTTTGAAAGAGTATTTTCTAGTAAGCAACAATTTGTTTACCTTCATTAGACAACTTTGTTCCAATATTTCTGTAATTCAGTGATATTCATTCCCATAGAAATTCGTTATGGATCAATAACTAAATAAACATTGGCATTTTGAAAGAGTATTTTTATCATCATTTTATTAACGAAAGCATAAATATGCCATTATTAGTTACATTGTTTTAGTTTGAACGTGCAAACTGGCACTAAGAAAAGGGGAAACATTTCCCTAGTCAGCGCCAATTTTAGTGCAATGCCCCTTAAAGTGTTGCTATGTCCTACCCAGTGTGGCAGGGTGGGGTTCCACCCCCCCCTCCCCCATGGGCTAGGTCTGTCTTCTGTGCGCGGCGCTGCGGCCCTGCGGCCCATCCCGTGCCCCCTGCCCTCAGGCCTAGGAAGGCTCAGGTCTACAGAGAGGAGAGAACCATCAGGCCTACAGAGAGGAGAGAACCATCAGGTCTAGGAAGGCTCAGGTCTACAGAGAGGAGAGAACCATCAGGCCTACAGAGAGGAGAGAACCACCAGGTCTAGGAAGGCTCAGGTCTACAGAGAGGAGAGAACCATCAGGCCTATAGAGAGGAGAGAACCATCAGGTCTACAGAGAGGAGAAAACCATCAGGCCTACAGAGAGGAGAGAACCATCAGGCCTACAGAGAGGAGAAAACCATCAGGCCTACAGAGAGGAGAGAACCATCAGGCCTACAGAGAGGAGAGAACCATCAGGCCTACAGAGAGGAGAGAACCGTCAGGCCTACAGAGAGGAGAGAACCGTCAGGTATACAGAGAGGAGAGAACCATCAAGTCTACAGAGAGGAGAGAACCATCAGGTCTACAGAGAGGAGAGAACCATCAGGCCTACAGAGAGGAGAAAACCATCAGGCCTACAGAGAGGAGAGAACCATCAGGTCTAGGAAGGCTCAGGTCTACAGAGAGGTGAGAACCATCAGGCCTACAGAGAGGAGAGAACCATCAGGTCTAGGAACGCTCAGGTCTACAGAGAGGAGAGAACCATCAGGCCTACAGAGAGGAGAGAACCATCAGGTCTACAGAGAGGTGAGAACCATCAGGCCTACAGAGAGGAGAGAACCATCAGGCCTAGAAAGGCTCAGGTCTACAGAGAGGAGAGAACCATCAGGCCTACAGAGAGGAGAGAACCATCAGGTCTAGGAAGGCTCAGGTCTACAGAGAGGTAAGAACCATCAGGCCTACAGAGAGGAGAGAACCATCAGGTCTAGGAACGCTCAGGTCTACAGAGAGGAGAGAACCATCAGGCCTACAGAGAGGAGAGAACCATCAGGTCTACAGAGAGGTGAGAACCATCAGGCCTACAGAGAGGAGAGAACCATCAGGTCTAGGAACGCTCAGGTCTACAGAGAGGAGAGAACCATCAGGCCTACAGAGAGGAGAGAACCATCAGGCCTAGAAAGGCTCAGGTGGATCAAAATGGGGCTTAGGTGGTGGGTTTTGCTGGGGCGTGGCCTTGGGGCGTGGTGTGGACAATGGTGCGGTCGCCGACCAAACATTTTTTGAAATGTAGATATTCCCTGACTGTCTAGCTTTTATTTAGGTGATTACATCTCAAAGATGATCTTTGTAGAAAATATATATGTTTATTATCGTTTCTACATACTTTAAATCTGGTTTTAGTTATGTAAGTTAACACTGAAAATGTTTCTCCATCCTGAATATTAATACGGTTTGGACACATAGACAGACCGGCCAAGACTTTCTAAGTGAAACAGCCCTGCATCCAGAACAGTGGGCGGTGAGAAGCTGATAGAATCCTCCCTTCATGTCCTATTCAATCTGAAACGACCCAGTGGCTACTGTGACTGTCTCCTGTGTCAACAACTGATAGAGTTTTCAAAAGACAATGTTTTCTCACCCCCCCCCCCCCCCCTACCCCCATAGGAGAACCATTTTTGGTTCCAGGTAGAAACCTTTTGGGTTCCATTCCACAGAGGGCTCTACATGGAAGCCAAAACATTTTTTTCTAAGAATGTAGGCCTTACATAAATGCCTGCAGTGCAGTCTCTCATAGCGTAGCAGTGTCTCTCTATACAGCTGGCATGAGACTGAGTTCCTGTTTTCTGTTAGCAGGGGGAAGGTCTGTACTCACCCTCTGAGCTCCTGTAGCTGTGGTCTCAAGACAAGAGCTCTCTCTCAACCTCTGCTCCTCCACCAGAATCTCCCTGAGGTGCTCATTCACCTAGATAGATAGATAGATAGAGAGACAGAGAGACAGACAGAGAGACAGACAGACAGAGAGACAGAGAGACAGACAGACAGACAGACACAGACACAGACACAGACAGACAGACAGACAGACAGACAGACAGACAGACAGACAGACAGAGAGAGAGAGGTTATTATTGAGGGTCACATTACCAACAAGCAATGAGTGTAATGAGGGGGAATGAATGTGGAGGTTTTGTTTTTGTGTGTGTACGTGAGAGAGAACGATAGGAAACAGTGACTTTCAGCGGTGACTAGTCTCTTGTGGCAGATTAAGCATTCTGAGTGGTGAGATTACAGCTTCTATAATGTAAGGGAGATTACTGCTACCATAATGTAGGTCGATATTACAGTTTCCACAATGTAGGGGAGATTACAGCTACCATAATGTAGGTGAGATTACAACTACCATAATGTAGGAGAGATTACAGCTACCATAATGTAGGAGAGATTACAGCTACCATAATGTAGGGGAGATTACAGCTACCATAATGTAGGAGAGATTACAGCTACCATAATGTAGGGGAGATTACAGCTACCATAATGTAGGAGAGATTACAGCTACCATAATGTAGGGGAGATTACAGCTACCATAATGTAGGAGAGATTACAGCTACCATAATGTAGGGGAGATTACAGCTTCCATAACGTAGGTGAGATTACACCTTCCATAATGTAGGTGAGATTACATCTACCATAATGTAGGTGAGATTACAGCTACCATAATGTAGGTGAGATTACAGCTTCCATAATGTAGGTGAGATTACAGTTTCCATCATGTAGGTGAGATTACAGCTTCCATAATGTAGGTGAGATTACAGTTTCCATCATGTAGGTGAGATTACAGCTACCATAATGTAGGTGAGATTACAGTTTCCATCATGTAGGTGAGATTACAGCTACCATAATGTAGGGGAGATTACACCTTCCATAATGTAGGTGAGATTACACCTTCCATAATGTAGGTGAGATTACACCTTCCATAATGTAGGTGAGATTACAGCTACCATAATGTAGGGGAGATTAGGGTCCATAATGTAGGTGAGATTACAGTTTCCATAAAGTAGGTGAGATTACAGCTACCATAATGTAGGTGAGATTACAGCTACCATAATGTAGGGGAGATTACAGCTACCATAATGTAGGTCGATATTACAGTTTCCACAATGTAGGGGAGATTACAGCTACCATAATGTAGGTGAGATTACAACTACCATAATGTAGGGGAGATTAGGGTCCATAATGTAGGAGAGATTACAGCTACCATAATGTAGGAGAGATTACTGCTACCATAATGTAGGTGAGATTACAGCTACCATAATGTAGGTGAGATTACACCTTCCATAATGTAGGAGAGATTACAGCTACCATAATGTAGGTGAGATTACAGCTACCATAATGTAGGAGAGATTACAGCTACCATAATGTAGGAGAGATTACAGCTACCATAATGTAGGTGAGATTACAGCTACCATAATGTAGGTGAGATTACAGCTTCCATAACGTAGGTGAGATTACACCTTCCATAATGTAGGTGAGATTACACCTTCCATAATGTAGGAGAGATTACAGCTTCCATAATGTAGGTGAGATTACAGTTTCCATCATGTAGGTGAGATTACAGCTTCCATAATGTAGGTGAGATTACAGCTACCATAATGTAGGTGAGATTACAGTTTCCATCATGTAGGTGAGATTACAGCTACCATAATGTAGGGGAGATTACACCTTCCATAATGTAGGTGAGACTACACCTTCCATAATGTAGGTGAGATTACACCTTCCATAATGTAGGTGAGATTACAGCTACCATAATGTAGGGGAGATTAGGGTCCATAATGTAGGTGAGATTACAGTTTCCATAAAGTAGGTGAGATTACAGCTACCATAATGTAGGTGAGATTACAGCTACCATAATGTAGGGGAGATTACACCTTCCATAATGTAGGAGAGATTACAGCTACCATAATGTAGGTCGATATTACAGTTTCCACAATGTAGGGGAGATTACAGCTACCATAATGTAGGTGAGATTACAACTACCATAATGTAGGGGAGATTAGGGTCCATAATGTAGGAGAGATTACAGCTACCATAATGTAGGAGAGATTACTGCTACCATAATGTAGGTGAGATTACAGCTACCATAATGTAGGGGAGATTACACCTTCCATAATGTAGGAGAGATTACAGCTACCATAATGTAGGTGAGATTACAGCTACCATAATGTAGGTGAGATTACAGCTACCATAATGTAGGGGAGATTACAGCTACCATAATGTAGGTGAGATTACAGTTTCCATCATGTAGGTGAGATTACAGCTACCATAATGTAGGGGAGATTACACCTTCCATAATGTAGGTGAGATTACACCTTCCATAATGTAGGTGAGATTACACCTTCCATAATGTAGGTGAGATTACAGCTACCATAATGTAGGGGAGATTAGGGTCCATAATGTAGGTGAGATTACAGTTTCCATAAAGTAGTTGAGATTACAGCTACCATAATGTAGGTGAGATTACAGCTACCATAATGTAGGGGAGATTACACCTTCCATAATGTAGGAGAGATTACAGCTACCATAATGTAGGTGAGATTACAGCTACCATAATGTAGGAGAGATTAC